>NC_135403.1:6143715-6158715 GCF_051989625.1 Stigmatopora argus
AGCTAATTGGATTTTGGCCGATTGAATTAAATATTCCCTGAAGTGCGGGAGGTATTGATTTAGGTTGTACGATCTTCGTCGTTAGCATCCCCCAACACTGGATGGGTTCAAAGCACGCTGGGAAGTATTTAATGTGGGGTCTCCTCTCTTGTGGCTACTTTTGCCTTGGGGGGTCCATTGGAGGCCAAAACCAGATGTTTTTTTCACTCGTTTGGGTTGTTCAATGAGTTCGTCTGTGTAGAGTGAGTTGTGTTTATGTATGCACAGCTGTCTATGTGACCCAAATATATCCTTAAAAGTTGAACAGTCTCTTTGTGTTCAAATCCCTACTTGTTTGACTTAGCGTCAGTTTCCGTGCGAGTTGTGTTCACACCATTTTGTACGTTTGTAAATGCCACTTCCAACATGTGTGGAGATATGTGTCAATGTGCTTGAGGCGTTTGTGTATTTATCCTTTTTTTGTAGGGTTAGCTCTTTATCAAGCAATGGTTATCGGACTTTATACACCATTCACCACCTGAACAAAACGCTTGCTTCGCCAAGTAACAAGCACCGATGAAACATTTGAGGTCATCAAAAATATTTTTTCCCTTTCATTTTCACCCTAAAATTATATAGCAGGCAAATGTGTAGCTATCCTATTGAGTTAGATTTTATTCAACGTAAAATAAATACTATATTTTTCCACACACCAAAGGCAACTGATAAGGCGCACTAGTGCATCAATGTACGGCATTAGTTCTTTGTCTTTTGACATTGTAATTACGGTTTTATTTATGTATTATTTGTTTTATTTTTATTATTCATGTATTTGATGAATGATGAAAGTGTGTCTTGAGCACTTTGCTGCAGCAGTATAATACAGTTATTCTCTAACAAAATATCTTCACGATCATCAAGTACAAACAAAACCCGTCATTCATGCACTGTCAATTTTTCGGTAGAAATAAAGCATTTTATGTGCACCTTATAGTCTCGAGCAAGGGTGTCAGACTCGGGTTGGTTCGCAGGCCACTTTAACTTCAACTCGATTTCATGTGGGCCGGACCATTATAAATATAATATTTAGATTTTTTTTAAATAAATGGATTAAATGAACTGGATTTAAGGCCCTGAATATTCAGTTTTTTATAGATCTAAAACACTGATTATTTTAGCTTTTTCATATATATTTTTAGATTTTACAAAATGATTTTTGAACTAAATTGATTAAAAATTTTAAATTATTGATTTAAAAGGGGGAAAATCTGGAAATTTAATATACATCTATACTCTTCATTTTAATTTGATCCTAAAACAGAAAGTCGGCACTCATGATTTACTTTCCTGGGCCACACAAAATGATGCGGCGGGCCAGATTTGGCCCCCGGGCCACCACTTTGACACATGTGACATAGACATTGATGATGGAGGAAGTCCCCTCAAAAAAAGTCAAAGGTTGTTTTTTCTATCCTTGTTTGCCTCAGCTAAGTGAAGTGGCTGAATAAATGCCCTACAGTTTCACTCTCATCTGATGAAAAAAGAGGGTCAAAGGCCAGAAGCTTGTCTTGGGTCACTTGAGGTAGATCACTGATATGGTACTGCATAGAATGACAAAAATAGAAGCACGATGGGATGAAGTAGACTTAGGGAAGTGTAGAAAAAATTGAAGGGATTTTGAAAGCGCCAAGACTTATTTAAAAGAGATAGGGCAGGAACAAAATGATCTGTCATAAAGGAAGTGATTAAAAGAAGATGAGATGGAAAAAAATAGATTAATAGGGGAGTGAGGGTTGGCTTAAACTACACATCATGCAAGTCCGAAAGACTGAATCCCTGTGGTCCTAAAAAGTAACTGAACCAGGTGAAAGGGTACTTTGGGGTGCACAACAGCGATGCTTGCCCACAGCTGGAAAAACAGCAACACCGTTCTTATAAAAGGAGAGGAAACACCATGGTGTGTGGAGGCAACACTAGCCTATTTAAAACGCTCCCTCATTAACTTTGAACCACTTTACACCCACCGCCTTCTCCGACAAAAAAAACCCAGCCAGGTAGCTACATCACAGGACCATACCAAGACATGAAAAAAAGGTGGTCAAAATGATTAAGGTCTTTTCTGCTCAAGTAGTCGTTTTGTCTGTAGAGACAGTTCTACCGGGAATCTCTAGTATATATCCGCACAAAGATACTGGAAATGCCTATTGTGGATGTAGGCTACTCATTCTTCATGATAGCATTGCTGCCTAACCATAATGGGAGAGGGATGAAATGTACTGCTGTAGAAGTACTAATTAAAATGAATAGAGGCTTCCACATTGCTGGTTGTTCACCAGCCAAATGGGAGAGAAGCTACAGAGAGAAAAATCAGCACAGGTTGACGTTGTCCATCTAAAGATGTATACATCTTTCGGATGTATCCACACTTGGACTAAGTTAAAAAAACAACAGTTGCAGGCTGACCGAATACCAAGTCCACGGTACACGGTCGATTGGTCGCCGGTCTTATGGTCGCCCGGAAGGTAAGTGATAATTACCATTTAAATCGTTGCTCAAATTCCCTAAATACAAACTGTGAATTACTATTTAGTCATACTTAATGCCCTAGTAATTATTAGGCTAAAGAAAAGCTCCAAATTTCCCCGATTTTTATTGTTTTTTGTTGGAGAACTTGTTAAGACCCTGACTGATGTACCTTCTTAAAGGGACAATGCATGTACATACAAACTCTTATACACTCACACGTCGGCTCAGTGAAACTGCTCATGGCCATTGTTGGCTTTTATTGATGCGTAGACCGTGTTGTTTTACCTTGTTTTGTCGCCGGTCTTTTAGTCGTCGGTCTTTTGGTCGCCCGTTATCGCGGTCAGGGCGACCAAAAGACCGCGACCAAAAGACCGGTGACCAAAAGACGGCGTCCAATCGACCGCACACGCAAGTACACACAGGGGCAATAGTGAAACTGAAAGACTTCCTACTTCAGCCACAAAATATCGGCAGCATTTTTCTTTCAACTATTTTATTGGCTATCAAAATATATGAGACTGAACCAAGATAAAGTGGTCAATTTGTTCTGCAAAAACACAAAAAGGTTAATACATTTCATGTGACCAATTGCCTTAAATCACATTTTGCACTGATGCATTAAAAAGACAGAATCATCAGTTTGGAACGAAACAATTATTCAATAGTTAATTCTTTTAGCCCCGATCACAATTCTTGATGTAATGGGTGCTTTTTTAATAATTCGTCAAGGGGATGGAGGGATTTAAGCCTATGATGCATTAAAAAAATATACATAGGTACTTGTTATGTGAGCCTGGCAGTAGGCTATCATACTGTCCATCATCCGAGACTAAAAAGTGCTTGTTAGGTGAACAAATTGATAAAATCTTATGTCTTAAATTACTGTTCAAGGCTAGGTATGGCATTGCTTTGGATTTTTTTGTGTAAAAACACTGGAGGACCATTGTGGAACAAGCATGCGACGCCACGCGAGCAAAGCTATTTTTACAACCCTCTTTTGGCAACTTTACAAATCTGAGACTGTCCATGTCTGCACTTTTTTCTATTAACCCGGACGCCTTGGGTGGTTCACACAATTGTGTTATTCATATAAGTGTGTCTGTATGGTGTGACTATGTCTGGAGGTGATTAAAAAAAAAACTGGAGGAAGCCCATAAATAATGACTTAATGATCCCCTCCAACCTTGCCTTTAATGATGACGATGGCGTTTTGCAGGGCACCGATCCACATGTGGCACACAGGTGTACCAAGCGTCATCTCTGTTATTCCTAGTAACTCACCACAAGAAGGTTTACTTTGACTGTGGTGCTCTTTTAGTGAATCTTAAGCCCCATTTACTCCAAATATAGATGTTAGTCATACGCCTAACTTCATCTTTGTCACACATGGGCTTTCTTTTCTTGGAAAATCTGCACATTAATCATCCCGTCATGTTTCTTTTTCAGTCAGGAGTGAAAAATGTGTGCAGTGGATTTCTTCAATGCGCACTTTGTCCTTTTGAGTGCCTCATTATGGAGACAGCAGACAGAAGAAGTCAATTCTGCATTTTGCATAAATATTCACAATTAATATTCTTATAAAGAAGTGTTACAGTCGGAGTTTTTGTGTGTGTGTTTAATATAGTGCTGCTGTGTGTGTTTTGAAGGATTCAGTGCACACTTAACCTTGTACTCTTACTCATCTATATCGAAGGAAAGGCCAAGAAAAAAAAATATTTACAATCCTCTTGAGAAGACTGAAATATTGGACGTATAAGTATTGAAAGATGGTGCGCGCGGGAGACAAATGACCACCTCATAGTAGCAAGAGCGGCTTTCGCTTAAGAGTTTCAGCGTGGATTTTCACATTTTTATGAACTTTAAAAAATAATAATAATTAATAGCAGAAAAAAATCGGTAAGTAGTGAATTTGCGATAAGTGAAGTCGCAATAATCGAGGGATTACTGTTCATCATTTTGACTAACTACAACAAAATCTGAAACCGCTATTTTGAATCCATTCCAAGTAAATATTGACATCTATGTTCAGTGAAAAGGAATGACTAATGCTCATGTTCACTGTTGGTGTCCGTTAGGAATTGTTTTGAACTTGTCAGCTGATTGAGTGAATCTTTTAAAAACTATTTGGGTCCCCACTTTTTACTTCAAGTGTGAATGAATACAACTTTTTGAAACATTTGAAATAAAAATGTTGATAAACAATAGGTGGATTTTACGCTCTATTGTTATTATTTGCGTTCAATGAAACTAGAAACCCTGAGCTAGAATTCAAATGGTACATCTCGGCCTCACAGTTCTGGGGTCCTGGGTTCAAATCCAGGTCACGTCCACTTGTGTGGAGTTTGCATGTTCTTCCCGGGCCTGCGTGGGTTTCCTCCAGGTACTCCGGTTTCCTCCCACATAGCAAAACCATGCATGGCAGACTGATTGGACACTCTAAATTGCCCTTAGGTATGGGTATGGGTATGAGTGTGCATGGTTGTCCGTCTCCTCGTGCCCTGCGATTGGCTGGCCACCGATTCAGGGTGTCCCCCACCTTTGGACGGAGACAGCTGGGATTGGCTCCAGCACCCCCCCACGACCCTAATGAGGATAAAGCGGTTCAGAAAAATCAGATGAGAGCGACATCTCACTGAATTCATGAATTTTGTGATTGTCTGATTGAAGCAAGGAATGGTTTACTACTACATTTTGCTGAGGTGCTACATTAATGTAACACATTCTACATTTGTTCGCATTAAAGTCTACCACAATATCATATTTCTTTTTTTGGAGTACTGCTGCAGGCTACACAAATGTGATGGCTTCTCCCATCATTCAAAACCCATGAAGTTTGTCAGAGATTAAGCAAAACAATTATAATTGTGGCCAAATCTCTCTCTACAAATATAGTTACAGAGATATTTATATATGGAATGCCCTTTCCTCCGCATTGGAATTTCTCCCTCACTATGTGTGACAGTTTAAGGACAGAAAAACTGCTAATATTGCACTCATTTTCTCGTATTGTTATTACGTATTTCCACAGTTATTTATAACTTGAGCAAACCTTTGTTGATTGAAGTTAGTAAGGCAATTACATTTTTTCGGCTAAGATTTGTGGTGAGAGAGGGGGTATTATTTCCCCTCTTCATTCAATAGAGGGGCAGCAGATGAGCCTTGGTCAAGCTAGGGTCAAAATAGCCTGGGAAGGAGAAACTTGAGCCTTTGTTTGTGGCCCTTTGCAGACTTAATAAATGCGTTTGAAAACAGGATGAACAAAAGCTTTTTGTATCTAAGCAGTGTGTACTTTTCCCTTCCCGCATGATAGCGTTAAATCTTAAACATATTGTTTAAATAGGCAGTCAACACCCTGAATATATATTTCAGCAATGTTTTAAGACTGTTTTTCTCTGAGCCATTGCAAAAAATGCAAAAGTCAGCCTTCACGGCAATATCTTTTTTCCCCGTTCACATTAGGCAACCTATGAAGGACCATATGACTCCAGAGATACTTTAAAAAGTCCACATTCATCCCAGCACAGCCGGCAAGTTAGCAGAAAATGGCAAGGGGATTAAAAGATTCACAGGTTGTACAAACAGTAGAATAAGAGCATTGGCACAGGCAGACATCCAAACCAATCTTTCTGCAAGTGTGCTTTGCAGGAAGATGCTCACTTATCACTGAGGCTCAAGACCAGCAAGGTCTTTCAAATATGTTCATAGCAATGACTTCATCGTAGGCTATTGAACTCAAATTGAGTCAGAAGCACTAAACCAGAACCATTATTTTTGAAGTGTCAGTCATGAAGATAGTAAAGTCTTCTACGAGGATCCAGTGAGTAAATTGCATTCAAACATGAATTTCCTGGCACATTAGAAATTCCCTATGCAAATTAAACAATAAATTATACGATATTTGCATGATAGTTAAAAACTAAATAACACGAACATTGTGGCATCTGTTGAACATGTACAGTGTGCCAATAAAAAAAAATGGAATAAATAAGAATAAAGTGCAAAATAAAGTGGAAAAAATTGCAATTCTGTATAAAACAATCTCATGTTTCACACAAAAATCCAAATGTATTTAAACCTTTTGGAAAAGAGAGTTTTAAATTACAATAACTTGAGATGAAGATGAAATTGGCCATTTATAGGCCACAACTGAACAGTGCACAAAGTCTTTCTGTTGGTGATGTTTTTAATTTGATATTTTTGTGTTATACTTTAACATATTGATCTTTAAATTATTCACCAGAATCACGTTTAAAGCATGAAACTCATTCAAATTTAATGATTTTATTAAGTGTAAGCTTGAGTTGAGGCCAATCATCACAAATTCAATTTCTCGCAGAGTTATGTTCTACGATGTATACATATTTTGAAATAAAAAGGAGAAATAAGTGTAAAACAACTGTTACTCATTTGCCAAAACAACTGGCTTGTGATTCAAAGCCAGTCAAGTGTCTGGCCAAACAACTATTTTTATGGTGTCTAGAGGAGAACAAATGGTGCTTTTGTGTTGAAAAAAATCAGGTCACCCATTAAGTCGGTAGCTAGAAGTGTTGAGACAAAGCGCACCAGGTGATTTTCAATATTGCGCCTGCAAGCTGGTACAAACCTGCATTCAGTCTTGCCAGTCAAAGCAAAAGTAGTGGCTGGAAGAACAGTTTTGTAAGAACCATCACATAGTGTCCTGCCATGTAAAGTGTGCCTTCATTAAAAGGAAATTAAGTTTGAGCCCATTTGTGTACCAAGCAACTGAGCACAACAGTGTTATCTCTTCATTGAAATGAAAAAAAAAACAAGGTGCAATTCTAGAGCTAGAAGCAGATAGTCTCAAAAAGAGTTAAAGAAAAATGTTGTTATTTTAAGCATCCGAGTGAGTGAAAACAAAAATTAAGCCTACGTCATGCATTATGAGCTTGGCAAAACAAGTTTAAATTTAACTATGACCACCCTGGTGACCTGATAAGCCCACCTGATCCGCGCACATGCCCTGTACTGGCTAAAACGGGAGCTACAGGAAACAACAAGTCCACACTTAACCCTTTAAAGCCCAGACCACCAAGTAATTGGCAGAAAATTAAGTATTTAAACCATCAGTTGCTCAATTTTAAATATATATAGTTTGTATTCATATGATACAGCTTTTATCAGGGAAATAAAATTTAAAACAAAAAAATGACAAATATAAATGGGGCTCCGATGATCCATGCATATACGTCGTTAGCGTGACCGGACGTTTGGTCGCCCGGACGTTTGGTCGCCCGGACGTTTGGTCGCCCGGACGTTTGGTCGCCCGGACGTTTGGTCGCCCGGACGTTTGGTCGCCCGGACGTTTGGTCGCCCGGACGTTTGGTCGCCCGGACGTTTGGTCGCCCGGACGTTTGGTCGCCCGGACGTTTGGTCGCCCGGACGTTTGGTCGCCCGGACGTTTGGTCGCCCGGACGTTTGGTCGCCCGGACGTTTGGTCGCCCGGACGTTTGGTCGCCCGGACGTTTGGTCGCCCGGACGTTTGGTCGCCCGGACGTTTGGTCGCCCGGACGTTTGGTCGCCCGGACATTTGGTCGCCCGGGTGAATATAATTTTGAGAGCTGGTTTCAACAGTAGATATTTAGATATCAAACTCTCTCTCTCATGAATATAATTTTGAGAGCTGGTTTCAACAGTAAACTCTCTGTCATGTTGTCAAACGTCCGGCGACCAAACGTCCGGGCGACCAAACGTCTGGCGATCAAACGTCCAGCGACCAAACGTCCGAGTACGTTAGAATATGCATACTGACCAAGAACAACAAAGTGAGTCAAATCTGAAGCTCCTGGTGGTCTAAAAATTACAAAACTAGTACACCAAGTGCACATTTAAACAGTCATTAAAATAATCAGATCTGCTGCAAAAAATATATCTACTAATGATATACTCGGGGGTGGGGTTGTTTTTCTATTGCAGAATATGTGCGTTGGCAACAAAAAAAGGAGGGAAAAGTTATTTTAGTGAACTGGCAAATTAGAAATGTGCTGCAGCAGCCACATCACACTATTTGTAATACATGCTGCCTTTTCAGCAGGGACTTCGATTGCAAGTCTGGCTTGAAGTCAGCGCATGGAGAGAAAAATATTGTGAGCACTTTGGAGCTTTTTGGGCATGTTCGACTTGAGGTGGAATACATAAATTGAATAGCACAAATAATACTGCAATGAAGTCAACTAAACAGCAGTAAGAGGGAAAACCTTGAATTGAGTAATTCATTATTTTGCAATTATCCCTAAATGAAGGCCAGAGTGAAAAAACACAATTGTACGATACGAATGCCACTTTTCAGTTTCCTTGTCCGTGTTCCTTTGGCTTTCCTGTTTATCATTTATCATGTAGCATTTTTGCTGGCATCTTGTCTATTTCTCTGTCCTTCCACTAAATCAGGGACTGCTGCCCCTTGAGAGAAACTCCTGCTTGAATGTTGAGCAATTTCCCTCCAGCTATTTTGGGACAACCTGTCAAATTGACAGCCCGAGATATTATCGTCTATCTGGATGATTTCGCATCCTTTTTCTGCATCTTTTGCATTCAAGAAGGAGATGGACGGCTCTACCCTATTGTCTGTTTATCTGCTCAGTCACTTCTATCACCACTGTCCAATCTTCCTTTTCTTGAACCCTCCTTTAATCTCCTTCTGCATCTTCCTTCCATTTTTCCTGCATCACAACCAGTGAGCCACTTTATCTTTCAGATGTTATCGCAAACTTTGGTATAGGGCTAGGGATAAAATGAATGTAGCACGCGATGCAATTTCCTTTCCCCATTCATCTGCCAAAGGGATGCTTCCTCGTGCAACTGTGATTTCACTTCTTAGGATACTGCTCTGATTAGCCTTTTTGCAACGATTTCAAAGTCCTCATCTGTTTTCATTTGCTAACGATCCGAGAAATTCTCAACACATTAGATCAAAGTCAGCTCCTTATCATGTGATGATATGTTCTACAAAGAGGGTGTCAGGGACCCCACGTGAGTCAAATTCTCCCTTTTAAAAATGTTAAGACAACAAAAAAAAAACAGATGTGAACAGAATTATCTACTTTAATGGCTGCTGGCTTCCAGTGGCGGGCCGTCAGGGCCTTCAAGGCCTTCTCTGCTGGCCTAAGAAATATCTGAATCATATATTATATTTTGTCCATCAATACTTTTTAAATAATTCCAAATTGTCTGTTAGCTTCCTTTCATTGCTTTTCCCCCTGGTTGCACTGCTTCCAGATGTGTTTTCATATTGAAGCATTTAACCAATCACATTTCAGCCATTATGTGTTGCCAGGGTCAGAAATCTGCCTCAAGGCCTTCACAATCAGTTCTGCGGGCTCTGCTGCATTAAACAAGACTGTTGCTTTTAACCAATCAGATTTCGAGTTGGCAACACCACAATGCATTGTCACAGGCGGAGGGATACGTCATTGCCTTGTCGCAGGTGTAGGGATACGTCATCACTTTCACCAACTATGAGGCTAGTCATTAGCCAGAGCTACCCAACTGTATTTGGAGCGGGCTGCACAAGCAAATATATTGTTGTGTTGATTTAAAGCCATTTTCAAGACGGACTATGCCAGAAATACGACAAAACAGGCTCGACTTTCAGCATTGGCTTCGATGATGATAGAAAAGAAGGAAGAAAGAAAGGAGGATGGATATTGTTTACAGTTAAAAATGATTTTTGGTGAGTAAAATATGGCTATATTCCTAAATAATATTTCAATTGTGGGCCAAGTTCTGATATCTGAAAAGCTCCAGTGTTTGTATTTAAGCTCCAGTGTTTGTATTTAATCACTAAATGCTGCTATGAAGTGGATTTTACCCCATTTTAGTGCAATTTTTGCCGTTTCGCGTATGGATGTATATGGACGGATCGACGTTCATCGCTGTCTTTTTCCCGGGGAAATGATACTCCGGGCCCGGTTCTGATGTCTAAAAAGCTCAAGTATTCGTATTTAATCAATAAATGCTGTTTTCGGCTGGATTTTACCCCATTTTTGGGCAATGTTTGCCGGTACGCCATTGACAATCGCCGTCTTTTCCCGGGAAAATCACCCCCTGGCCCGGTTGTAATGTCTGAAAAGCTCCAGTATTTGTATTCAATCATTAAATTCTGCTAGGAAGTGGATTTTACCCGTTGAAGGCGCTAGGAGAAAGTGCACGGACCGCCACTGCTGGCTTCTAAATGCAGGGCTTATACGGAGCACCACATGTTGCAGTGAGGCAGGTTTTACCTCAGTGAATTATGGCACAGGGGGTAAATCTATTGTGTGTCCAGGGAAATAAACTAGTCAAGGTATTAGGTCTTAAAGTCTTTCCTTTAGTAGATAAATAGTGGGAGGAGCACACAAGAGTATTTGACCTTAGAAATTTAAGTGGCAAGTCGAACATGTGGTCAAGAAACAGACACCATTCTTCAACTTCAAGGCATCCTTCTTTAGTCCCACATGGTTCAGAACAAAAAAAGAGCTAATGCATGAATACTTTTTTAGAAACCTGTTTTACCATGTCGATCAAAATTGTGCATGATTTGCATTTATACGGGCTGAATTTAAGTGGTGACAGTGAAATTCCCATAAATCTGCTAACCTTTTCACATCAAATCTTTGTTGGCATGCTGTTAGAGTAGGTCTTTACTATATCAGAGAAGACAAACTAAGGGGCGGAACGATGAGGATTTGATACATTCCCACTGGGCGAATGTGTGATTTGACAAATTGACCTAATAATAGATCTGTTTGATTGAGGATAGTGACTTTAGAACTACTCTGTCTTGATTTATTTCTTCTTGCATCATCTATAAACACCTCAACAACTAGCTATGACCCACACCACGTAAAAAAGACGGTATAAGAAAACAGAAGTATAATACAGTAATCCCACGAATATTGCGGTTCATGTAGACCAGACATGGCCGCGATAATCGAAAAATCGCAAAATAAGGTCACCCCTATTATAACCAAAAAAATCATTAATAGCAGAAAAAAATCTAAGAAGTGAAGTCGCGATAATCGAGGGAAAACTGTTCAAGTACTGTAAAATAGTAGAAAACTGTGACTATCCTTCACATCTAATATACCAATAAATCAAATTTATTTCATCACTTTGAAAAATAAATTGTTTCAAATTCACAACAAGTTATTTCTTTGAAATCAGTTTCTCTCCAACCTTTTCCTCGAGCCACTTTTCTTGATCCTCCTTTGAAAAATGAGCTCTAAGGATTATTTAATGATGACCCAAATAGAGCCTGCCTCCTCGTTACAGTCATCTTGCTTTAAAGACAAATTCCTCAGCTATTTGATGGGAGTTTGAGGTTGAGCTGTGAAGAGCGGGACACTACTTCAACGCTGAAACAGTGCTGGCAGGTCAATGCTGCTTAAGTGGTGCTAATTCCCAGTGACATGTGGACATGTTGCCTACAAACCACAGACATTTAATCTTGGATAGACATGGTGGTGACAGCTGAGTTAATAATGCAGGCAACACAACAGTGGATATAATGTACTACTCTTATGTAACGAACTGTTAACTCCAAAGGCCTCCTTCCTATGGATCAATCAAAAGTGACCAATGTTATACAGTGGTACCTCGACATACGAGTGCCCCGACATACGAGCAATTTGAGATAGGAGTAAAATTTTTAGCAGATAGTTATCTTGAGATACGAGACAAATTTTGATATACGAGCAGACAGCGGACGCGAGAGGCTGCTCATAAGGACATCATGGGCACTGTCTTCCTCCCTGCAACTCCCTCGTGTAATGTCTCTCTGGTCGCAACTCCCTCTTTGTAATGTCTCTGCGAGCACTGGGCGGAGCGTTGCATTTTTTCAGTGTTTGTTTCCCATTAGTCAGTGCGAATGGCGTATATACTACTTCTCGTTGGCAAGTGGTCATGCGTTATCCTCTTGTGAGGACATTTGTGTGCATCATTTTCGCAATATTTTGAAGGGGATACAAAATCAAACAACCCTCGATATTGACTGAAAGTCAGTGTAGAGGCGGGGCAAACAGAGCCAACCCAGGAGAAGAAAGATATCAAAATTTAAAACAAAATTAGAATTAAGTTTAGTGTAAAGTTAGATTAATATAATTTTTGAGTGTGTCTGCATCGTAATCCAAGTTCCAAGTTCAAGTTCAGTTTCAAGTTGTTTATGTCATGTTACGAGCGCGTTGCCGTGCAAAAAGTAAAACCCGTATAATTTTAGTACTATTAAAAACATTTTAGTACTATTAAACCACTAGTTATTTGTTACTTTGTTAATGGATGCCGAATTAGAACAAATAAAGATGGTTTTTCAATCCAATATCCTGTTTTGGGTGTTTTTTCAGAGGGTTGGAACAAATTAATTTGTTTTTAGTTCATTTCTATGGGAAAAGTTCATTTGAGTTACGAGAAGATCGACATACGAGCTCATTCTCGGAACGCATTAAGCTCGTATCTCTATGTACCACTGTATTAGGAAAGTATTTTGTTCTTTTTAGACAAAGTTTGCAAAGTACCCAAATAGGTGTCCCTAATTTTATGGCCAGTGAGTGTAAAGGTAAATAAACAGAAGTTATTTAGGCTTTCTAAAGCAAAAGTGGCATAAATAGCGGGTGTACTGATGGACTTGTCACCGTGGCAACATTGGATCTTCCCACAACCCAACAGCAATAAAGACAGACCTGTTTGCTTTTACCTTGACAACTTTTCTCCCCCTACGGACACAAGTAGCAAATGTGTGGCTTATAACAATGAACACAAGACCATAAAGTAAGAGTGGCACCCTTATTTAGAACGTAGCGAGTGTTTTCAAGTGGAATTGACTCATGAGTTCGAGCTGTAAGAAGGTGAAGGGACAATTTTCAGAAAGTGTTATGATGTATAAGTAAAGTGTCAGCTTAGAGAAGCAAGAACAGCAGGGAGGAAGGAGAAAACCACTTCAGCCTTTGTATAGCGCTACATACAAGGGCACTTAAGAAGAAATTTCATGTACAGGAATTCTATTCAAAGTTTGGTTTAAAAGTGAAATAAAAAGTAGATGTAAAGCACTTGAGATGGGAACTTATTTTCTTTGTGTTCTCTTGTTTTGACAGCCATTTTCTATCAACGTCAAGCTGCTAAATTTCTGGACAAAATTGAAATAGAAAAAAAAAAATACATCTAAAATTTGCAGGGCAAGGGCAGGTTGCATTAAGCAACTTCAAAAGTAAAATGGCCCAGAAAACCAAACATTGAGACTTGAATCAACATTTTCTCTTAAGATATTCTTCCAAAATCAGAGAAAAATCCGGAAAAAAAATCACTTCTGCTCATTTACTTACCTCTTAAAGGAATGTTGTCCTAACCAAAGTTCAGAAAATATATAAGGCAACATAAAATATCAATGATTACAGAATAGCAATGTTCATTCTATCACAAAACAAGAATCCCTTCATAACAAAGTGCTGCAAACATATCGCTGTCTCTTTCCCATTAAGATCTTTATGATGACCCCATATATTCCATGCAACATTACTGAAGGTTTTATTGCGCTGGCTGTCTGTTCGCAATGAATTCAGTCTTTTCCTACATAAAAATAAAAATACAGAACTAAACCAGCATGACTGATTGCATTGTTTTCTGAACCTAAAAGTTTCACTTTAAAATGCACGACGGTCCATTAGGCAATGGCGGTGCCCTTTTTATAAACGCAGTTTCTGCTAAATATCTTTTGGATTGTTTTTGTTAAGACATTTTAGAGTTCAGTTCAAACCACTAATGTTAATGACGCATGACAAGGAAAAGATGAAAACGACCTCCTTGCCCTGGTGATAAAGCTGGAATTGTGTGTGTGTGTTGCCCAAAGACAAAGTTGCCCAAAGGACCCATGGTACATATGTCATATAAATAAGGCGCCAAAAGACCTTAAAAGAGCACTGACAGGGCCAGAGGGTAACGACTGTTTAGTTTACATGGGCATGATAATGCCTCTCTACTTTCACCCCCAGTGGGACAGGAACCCCCCCGTGAGGGAAGCCATATCACAAAGGTCAGCGACAATAGTCCCGTCATTCATGTGGTTGTCATAGTGACCGCATAGCCCGCTCAGGCCACAAGGGTCCGTGTCATCAGGGCGAAACTAATTGCTTTGTTTGTGCGGCTGGACTCAAATATCCATCATGGTGGTTAGGCATGATGCAAAGGAATGTGGGGCCGTAATGAGGATTTCAATCAACGAGAAGCGCGTGCTGATTTTGCATATTTTGACTTCTCTCATTCAGAACTTTTCAACTGTCTCTTTGCATTATTACGCTGCTTCACTGGATTACTTTCCCATTTGAAAAAAAAGATCAAATGTTGGAAATCTAATTTAATTTCACAATTTGGATGGTGGGGAGGAGCATCTCAAGGGTGCGAGGATGTTTTACAGTACTACTGCCAGCATACTGCATTTCCTATTACTACTTTCCTACTGTACTACAAAAACAGAGCTGGAACCATACCTTTTCAATTGATATACATTGTATT
>NC_135403.1:6163715-6248715 GCF_051989625.1 Stigmatopora argus
AGTACCATTTTCACATCACAATATATGCTTTTGTATTCCCTTCAAAATATTCCGAAAATTATGCACACAAATGTCCTCACAATAGGATAACGCACGACCACTTGTCAACGAGTAGTTTATACAACTCGTATTAGCGATCGCCTCGCAATTCACAATGACTAACGGGGGAAAAAAAACACTGAAAAAAATGCAACGCTCCGCCCAGTGCTCGCAGAGACATTACAAAGAGGGAGTTGCGACCACAGAGACATTACACGAGGGAGTTGCTGGGAGAGAGACAGTGGCCATGATGTTCTTATGAGCAGCATCTCGGGTCCTGTGTCCGCCCGTATATCAAAATTTGTCTCGTATCTCGAGATAAATATTTCCCCGAAATTTTACTCGTATCTCGAATTTCTCGTATGTCGAGGTACCACTGTATAGTATATACATAGCACGGCCAAATCAAACTTACTTCAATAACATTACATCATCTTCAGGACAATGTAAGACTGTCTAGAGTGAAATATGACTTTTTCCTTTAGAAAATATAACACCTACACCAGGTTGCGCTTTTTTTGGACTGTAACTTGAACCTTGAAAACAAGTTATTCGTCATACAGCCTTTTGTCAGCACTTTCAAGCCTTAGGTCATCCACAACTTGGGAAAACCCCGCTGAAGACAGACATTTTTTGAAAGATAGCGGCACGCAAAATATACCCTCCTTCGCACACATTGTACATTGACCTGCCAGGGGTGCTGGAGTTGATGAAGGGGAGGTGAAAAGTAGGAGGAGGTGTGAGAATGGGGATGAATGAAGCAAGTGAAAACAAAGGAGAATTACAAAGGCCATTCCAGTTGTGAAAGCACGCAGCCATTTTTCATCTTGGGCTCCTTTTCTACACGCTCAACGAGCCATCTCGGCCACAATGCTATGTCATCCCTCAGCCGCACTATGGCCCTCCTACGGCATCGGCCACAGCCTTGAGGAGTCCATGCAGTCTACTTTCATTGTCATGCTCCGTTGAAGAAGGATTGGACAATGAGGCCATAACTGTCACTGACTGGGAGAAAGTATATGTGCCACCGGGGAAACGTTAAAACTCAGCCTAAAATTATGAAGTGGTTAATTCATCAGCAAAACTCAAAGAAATATTAAATCCATGTTGAAATGAAGGCAGAATAGTTTTAGGTTGAATAATAGCACGATATAACAGTTACATCAGTAATAGACAACATTGATGGTTTTGTGTTTGTAGCATATTTACAGAGTTTTGTACAGTTTAACTTCATTTTAAGAGTATACATGGACATTAAAAAGTCTAATGTCTGGCTTTTAGATTTTATTATTATTTCCTTAAATAATATTAAGTTAATCATAATTACTACATAAGACAACAGAAAGCAAATGATGCAGTCGTTTCTGAAATGATCAGTACTTAAGTAAAGAATAAAAGAATATTAAAAGTGTGAAGTATTAAATTCCAAAGTAACACATTTATCCAAAATGAGGTGGCTATAATTTTAATCGAATTAGATTACTTTACTTCTATCATGAACACTAGTAAAAGTTTGTAAAAAAAAAAAAAAAAAACATTTTACAAGATATGTGTACATAACCGGATACTCAATTTTTTAAAGAATATTATTGATTTAATTTTAAGAAAATAAAAACATCTTGCTGGCAAATCTTATTTCTTAAATTTTACCTTTAGTTAATATTTTAAACACAATTTATGTTGGAAGAAGTAGTCAATCATAAAGTGAAGGCATGACTTTGTATGTGGTAATTAGTTGCTGTGCAAGGACAGGCTATCAGAGACTGTATAGACAGAAGGCAACCATTGTGAGGATCAGGCTCATCCAATAACCAGTAAAGAAAATGAATTTAAAAAAAAATTACTCTAGTATTATTCTACTATAGGTTGAAGTGACAGCTCAAGGAGGAGTTTATATATACAGAAAATATTGGAGCTTTTTACATGGCATAAAAACCTTGTTAAGGCAAAATATTTCATATATTTTCTCCCTTATCACAGATTTCTTCTCAAGGTTCTGACAATACAATTCCAATGCACCAGAGTAGCATAAAAAGTGCTTAAGGGGCCTAAAGTTCCTAAAGAAACTAGTGAATGAATGGACTGAGTGACATAATGAAATGTAGCAGCTTAGTCTGAGGCCTTATTCTATTTTTTTTTTGCTCCTGCTAAAATGTTCGCTCTTTGTAGCCCCTTTTGCTTTGTAATCTTTAAAATAAGACCCTTTTCGTCTTTCCAATGCCATCGGTGAATGGGTGACGGTACGGGCTAGAGAGATGAACTGCAAAATTCAATCATGGGAATTGATAGTTTGGAGTTGTGAAGGCTTTGGCCCATGGGCAGTTTGGAGATTTAATTAAGGTTAAAATGAGGAAGATTCAGCCTGCACAAGACAATCTCATATGTGGACAATTTGTTTATTGAGGCACTGACTTGTCTATCTTAGGATTGTACATCCTCTGTCACTTTTTTTCTTCTCCTTCTAAAATCAATTTCACTGGTTATATATGCAAAATCTGCTCAAGATTATGTTAATAGAAAACATGAAGCCATTTATGCGAGTACTCATTTCATGTTTATTCCTAGCCAGGGGAGAATTAGCACCATTCTTCTCAAGGCAAAGCATTTTAAAGGGCAGCAACACTCAATTAAAGAATGTATTATATATAATTCCTCAAACCCTTTTTCCCGTGTGCCATCGTTTTAGTAGTTTAAAATGTATTAGAAAAGATTATTATCTTTTAAATAATTTTTTATGTCCCATCAAAACTATAATTTTTCCCTCACCTATTTGGAGCTTCAATGGATGTGCCAGGAAAGAGGAAATAAAAGTAATATATGAGCTGTTCAGCAGGGTCTGACGTCACCTGCAACAGAGAACTTGGAGGAATACAATTCATTCGCAATGACCACACTAAAACAAGTTTTGATCTTTTGGGTGGGATAGGTTCCAGCACCCCCATGATCCTAGTGAGGATCAATGTTCCCTCTAATTTTTTGTTTGTCTGGGCAGAAAGACAACCTCCCTGAGCACACTGAGCACCGGTGTGAGCAACATCATCATTGCTCGCTATGGGCACACACCAGTATCACACCTGCCATAAGCAGGTGTATGTCTACTACACATAAATGATTTAGTAATAATACAATGTAATGATTAATATCTATGAATGGGCGGCCCGGCAGAAGAGTGGTTCGCACGTCGGGCTCACAGCTAAAAAAAAGAAAACATTGGGATTTTATGTTGTGCGCTCCATATGATTTGCTATGCGCAGAGAAGACGAGAGTAGGGCGCAATTGCGCACGCGTGCAGCTTAGAAGGAACATCGGTGAGGATAAGCGGTACGGAAAATGAAAAAAAATATTTGGTGGGGGACAGGATGAAAGTGCGGGTATCACGTTCACCTCACAGTTCTAAGATAATGGGTTCGATCCCTGGTGTTTTCTGGCCTTCCTGTGTGATTTGCCCCGTGGGTAAGATGCATGCATTGCCTTGTGGAAAGTCTAATGCACATGTGTCAAAGTGGCGGCCCGGGGGCCAAATCTGGCCCGCCGCATCATTTTGTGTGGCCTGGGAAAGTAAATCATGAGTGCCGACTTTCTGTTTTAGGATCAAATTAAAATGAAGAGTATAGATGTATATTAAATTTCCTGATTTTCCTCCTTTTAAAATCAATAATTGTAAATTTTTAATCCTTTTTTCTGTGTTTTTAGTTCAAAAATCATTTTGTAAAATCTAAAAATATATTTAAAAAAAAAGCTAAAATAAACATTGTTTTAGATCTATAAAAAACTGAATATTCAGGGATTTTAATCCATTTATAAAAAGTCTATGTAAGTTTATCTAAAATGGTCCGGCCCACATGAAATCGAGTTGACGTTAACGCGGCCCGCGAACCAACCCGAGTCTGACACCCCTGGTCTAATGTGTCTTTTAGATAGATCACTCTAGTAAATGTCAGTGATTTAATGTCCCATAAAGGAAAACGAAAGAATCATCAGGACAAAAATAGCATTGAGAATGTGCAGTAAAAGACAATTATCGTTGCCATTACCGGGGTATTATGATTTCCTATAATTCTCAGTAATGCAGAGTTCCTTTGCTTCTAATGAATCTGCAATATGGAAAGAGAACTCATTAGAATGATTTGGAAATATAGACATCAATCATCTGCACACTTGTTCTGTTTGGGCTGGCTCCATATTTGACCCCGCAAACAAAAAGTCACATCAGCAAGTAGAGAGGACTATTGGGTGATTGTTTTTGCACCACTAATAATAAGGTGATTAGATGTAATAAGTCACAGTTTTAAAAGTTAATGTATGTACTTTTTAGAGTGGCATGACTTATCACTCAAAAAGGAAGGTTTATCTCAATACTCGAGCAAGGATGATTTCCTGCAATATCCTAGACTGCTTCAACTATGGTTTCTTTTACTTTCACAGTCAGAATGAACAATTGTGTGTCCTAAAAAATACCTTATTCTAAAAGTCAAATGAATAATGACGAATTCAAAAACAAAACAAGGATATGCATCGGAGATGCCTTTGAACAATGTAAATAACTGATAAGGAAGTAAAAAATGAGGACAGATGCCCAAGTTGCATGCCTGGTCCTGGAAAGGTAATTTACTTTTGTTTTCCTATATATCAGTCCTGTGTGGAAAAAAAGGAAAAGTTGACATGTGCATGCTAATGTTGAGGAGCATCAGAGTCCATTGACCAGGGCACAGTGTCCATAAGCGTGGACATACGTATATATGTTTGTCGTCATTGAAATGGATGGCGGAGGAACAAAATGCATCAATGCATTACCAAATTACATTTTATTTATATATACATATTCATGTAATGATGTTGTTGAAAACATGGTAGTTCTCAAACCCATCATGGTGATAGAATCAAACATGGAGTTTGTAACTCTTTTTTCAATTTTTTTTGTGTTAACCTACCTACAGTTGTGGTCAAAAGTTTACATACACTTGTGAAGAACATAATGTCATGGCTCTCTTGAGTTTCCAGTTATTTCTACAACTCTGATTTTTCTCTGATAGAGTGATTGGAACAGATACTTCTTTGTCACAAAAAACATTCATGAAGTTTGGTTCTTTTATGACTTTATTATGGGTGAACAGATATAAGTGATCAAATCTGCTGGGTCAAAAATAGTGTATGTAAACTTTTGACCACAACTGCATATCAAGAAGGACGAGACCGAAATTAGGAATACGTTTTCCATCACTTTTAGTAAGAATGCAAAGAGCTTTGTTATGTCTCATAATAAGAATATTGTTGTATGCAAGATTATTTGGCCATATGATAGCTGACTGTCAAAAGGAGAACATAACCACAAAGTACAGTGCAGTCTTTATTTTATTTATTATTAAATGATATTTCTTAATTATTGTTCTTGTTGGTACAAGAATAGAACATTATTGTAATGGGTAAGTTAAATAATAGGACTAAGAGGGTTTTAAAAGTAAGTAAATAATATTAAATAGACACCACTGTCCCAACGTTATTGTTATTCACGTATTGCGGCAGGTCAGAGAACCTATTTATTGCAATAAATGAGGTATTACTGTATTACTCTTAAAAGCTTACACGAGGTTCAGTTTTTTGGTGGAATGAGGCTCGAAGACATCTAAATGGGGCTCCAATGTTCCAATTTTTTGGGAGCACATTTCTGTATGAGCACCTGTTTTCTGTAATGAAAACTTACAAAACATAGCAAAGGCCTCACTGATGAACACCTGCAGCGGAGATAAACAGAACACCCCCCCCTTTCCCAACCAGACACAAACAAACTTGCTGCCAAGAAAAGATGCCAAGTATCTGGCTGTAGGAAAACGGCATAATTGCAAAGGAAGTAGATTGTTTGGATTATATTTTTAACTGCAACAAAAAAAGCAATGTGTTTCTTTATACTAGAAATTCTGGATGTCTTTGGAGAGGATATAAAATTTGAGTTTTTTTGAAATCTTGACATATTTATGGAGGAAAAACATGGATAGAGTTGTTTTAAGTCTAAATGTTTTTTAGTTATGAAATTATAATTATAAAAAAACACTAAGTTGTGTTCTATCTCAAGTTTCATTCTCATCGGACAGTAATTTAAAGTGTGCTTTACATTATTGTAAATAAGTTGTACATAATTTAATTACATTAATCATCTGACAAGATGCCATTATTTATGAGTTCATGAGTGAACCCACATATTTTCTAATCCTTTGGGTTTGAAACTTCCATTTTAGGTCATTTTGTTCATTTCTACAAGACCTTAAAAAGGATTTCATCATACAAATAAGGAATAAACTGTAATACTGGAGATCAAGAAGGTCAATGTTGAACTGAAACACACATTGGACCTTCGTACATGTTCATATCTACGCTACACTATCCAAAAATTACGGTATGTGGGGTTAAATAAGCAGATCATCCTAAAAACATCAATGAAAGAGCAATGTGACTGATGAAGGATTTGGCTGTTTTCCTTGACCAGTATGTTAGGGGAGTTTGAGTTTATTTCCAAGAAACACACAATAAATACAAAGGAGTCTTGCAGATATTGTAATGTATGAAAGGATGTCCCCATTAGCCTTTTTAAAGAAAGGTTAGGCAGCATTGTAGGAGTTCAAGTTTGCTCATACAAAAAGTAGATTTTTGGAAAGCCTGTCTATCTCACTCGCCTTTTATGCAATGTCCAAGGATTCCTATCAAGAAAGGAATTTAAAAGTGGCTACAAAGTGAAGTGAAATGTCCTTCACCTGAGTACAGTTTGTGCACATGTGTTTGCATGCATGATCTGGATTTGTTCAAAGAGAATGAGTGGTGACATTTGGTGGACTGCGCAAAGGCATGCCTGTATTCAATCAAATTTAAATAAATCTAAATCAAACTGACTACATGCACAACTATGGGGCTCCGTTTGTTAAACTGTGACCGGTTAAAAAGACAACAAAGAGACAAAGTTACTTTTTTCACTTCTACAATAATATTTAGCAACTTCATATTTATTTATAAATAATATGTGCTAAATCTTAATCGTAAATATAAATGTTAAATCAAAATTGTAAATATAAATTCTAAATTATAACTTTGAATATGAAATATAAATTGAATATTAATAAAATGTTAATCTAAACCCCAAGTGTAAATCATAAATCTAAATCCTAATTGTTAAATCTAAATAGAAAAATTTAATGTTAAAGCTAAATTGTAAATTTAAATGTTAAATCTAAACCCCAAGTATAAATCCTAACCATTAAATCTAAATCCTCAATATAAATATTAAGTGTCTCAATTAAACATTTAGCTAATATGCTAATTCAAATGACCAGTGACCAAAAGCAAAAGAGCTCCTCTGACTTTTATTTTGTTACTTCCGGTCACCGGTCATTTGAATGTGCATATTAGCTAAATATTTAGTTAAGAGGGTTAGGGGGATATTTAACATTTAGATTTAGGAATTACATTTAGGGTTTAGATTTAACATTTAAATCTATATTTAGCACTTTTTACTTAGAAATCAATACTTAAGTTGCTAAATATTGTTGTAAATGTGCAAAAACGTGACTAAAATGTTCATACCATATTTGAAACACCTTGTGGCGCTAAATATGAAAAAAAATCCCTTTTTTTTTTTAACCGAGCGCAGCTTTACAAATGACTCGCCATGCACAACACGCATTTTTTTTAAAGTACTACACTTGATCTTGGCATCTTGTTGACAATCAAAAACTTATACATAAAAGGTTGTACAAGCTATAGTAGTCTTCCCATCTAGTGTTATTAGTCACAGTTCCTCACAACAGCACGTTGATGAACGGGAACCGAGACAGTGTCTGGGTGGACTTATCACTTCCAATTTCATTGATGGAGAGTCGATCCGAACCCACTCGCACCTTAATCCCAAATCTAATTCCTGGCTGTCTGCTTGCAAATGTTTCAAAAGAGAACCCTGGCAGTGGAGGCGGGAATATTGCAGCACTGCCAAAATGATAAGAGCTTCTGCCAGAGTCTAGATTTGCGGCCATATATATTGTCCAGCTGTACAGTACATCTGTCAAGTGTGAATTCATTCGTATAAAGACAATCGACTGGTAGTCCTGGTGAGAGCTGCTATGGGAGTGTTGGCATTTGAGATGGAATTCTGCATGCACAATGTAAACGGATGGGATTGGTTGTCATTGCTCATAAATGAACTTGTCTGGACTGTAAAAGTCTCTCGAAAGATTTTCCAGAAACTCCCTGGAAACCTGACAGTACTATCAGCACTCAATATCGGTGTATATTTCCCACTAAATCTTAACAAACGAGAATAGCCCTCAGTTAATTTTCAGCTACTTATGTACATTGGTAATTAAACATTCTCTACTCTGTATGTTATGGATGGAACCTGACCATCATTTAGGAGAATGCCACATTAAAATCACACAAAACCTAGACCATTATACCATTTTGTTAGTAATATGTTGACCTTTGTTGGATGTATGCTGTTCGTCACCGGAAGTAATAAATACTACACGATATGGAAGCCTACATTGCAAATGTTTTCTCTTTTCTGTCTATAGTTTCTAGCATTTCACTTATTAATGATGAAAACCGGTATGCGTGTACATCTCAAATATTGAACTGCAAAGGCAGTATTGTCACTAAGGACATGGTTTTACAGGGCCTGACAAGGAGTATATTAATAATCCATCATCATGTTTCTTGTCAGATATGATGAGCATTGCGCTTTGCTGTTTGGGGAGGATTCGTGAGAGTATAAGTAACTTACACAAAGTAATGTTCAAAAACAAACTATTAAATGTAGAACATTTTACAGTGTTTTTTTTAATAAACATTCACTTAAAAACAAACCTGAAATGTGTTTTATCCTTTAAATCTTAAAAAATACTTCAACTTATTTTTTACATATGTTGTATTTTGGCTAGGTATGGGTGTGCGTGTGCATGGTTGTCTGTGTCCATAAGCACTGGCAATGCATTAGGAAATATTGGTAAGTAATATTAAGCAGATTAGTAAGTATAAATACAACAACAACAACAACAAAACTATAGCCTTCATAAGAGTCAGTCAGAGAGCATTTAAAATATAAATTTTTCTCCAGTCAGGGAAAAATCTGGGAAATCTGGGCTTCCTTGTTTGATGAAGAATCAAGCACTCATTTAAAGACACCCCCTGTTTAAAATTCTCAAAGTTTGATACGTACCAATGTGAGTGCAAGACTTTGTACATAACATTGTAGAGACCTCAACATTGTGATCTGCTAAATAAGAGCCTTGGGTGTGTTTATGTATTATGCATTTGCCTAGTGAGGGGAGATATTATGATTAGTACATCAGTTCACAAGATGGATCACTGTTCTTTTCTCAAAAATGCTAATATTTCTAATAAAAACATCAATGAGTCCACATCTGCTGATCTCACAGAATTAAATATTCTCAGCTGTTATTTGACCAAAACATATGTGCTAAGGCAAAAATGTCCTACATCTGCACAAAGTGGAGACTAAAAAGGAAACAAAAGCTGCTTTTTAAAATGTCTTATCACATTTGTCATGCTGCAAACGAATAGAAAAAGTTAATATGTTAAGGTGAAACTGGTCATTTATGTTTTAAAGACAAAATTTGATTATTATTGAGAATTATGGATGATAACTAAAAAAAGCCTTTTAATTCTTTGCTAAGAAACACCTTTTTGATATATCTGTCCAAAATTGTGGCCTGAGAGACACTTAGAGAAGTTCTTCATATTATCAATCAAGTTTCTTTTTTACCTATTTAGTGGCATTTAGTCTTTCAGCATCGTTATATGTATGCGCAATTGAAATTATGGAATAAAAACTCTCTCTAAACATGCTCTTTTTTTAATCGCAGTTTGAACTTTTTATCTGTCATCTATATTCCAGTCTAAAAAAATATGTATTCAAAGTTGGCACCTCCCCATATAGTTGCAATCTGATTTTATTCACCATTTTTACAGCGTCATAGCCTTTTGGAATCCAGTTTTTACTTAATTCGAGCTATTGGTCAGCACACATATCCATTACCTGGATAGTTTTTTTTTCTAGTTTCCCCAAAACATACACATTAACTAAGTCAAATTAAAACAAATTGTAGTTCTGGGTGTGAGTAATAGGTGTGGTTTTGATTGCCTGGTGGTTAAGGAAATAGATGGTTGTATTTATGGTAATAAAAATGCTATTTCATACTGGTAGCTTGTCATAAATAACTATAAAAACCAGAGCTACAAAACATTTCATCACGGCCAATAGAGCAACACAGCCATCTAGTGGATTACATAAAGTACGCGGAAATATATGGAATTCAATCTGATGTCTTATCATAGTGATTAACACTCACGTATGCCCAACACATTAGAATCAATGGGGGTAAACTTATTATTGGGCGTATTTTGACCCCCGATTTCACCCTTCCATTAAAGGTAAGCAAAAGCCTGAGAGTATTTTACTTCTTTAGAAACATCTCTTAAAATTGTGCAGTGCAGTTGTGCTATTTAACAACAAAGTTCAACACAGAAATAAAAAATAAAAATTGATTATGATCTTGATAATACAACTACTATTAATCTCCTTTGATTCTGCAGCAGCATAAGGTGACCACCATAATGTAGTACTGGCCCTTTATTCTTCTGGGTGATTTGACAAAAGGCCCACACAACTTCCATTTATAGACTTCCAAAACTTTAGAAAGGAACTCCCCTCAGGCCTTTTGTTAGAACTAAAAAGTCCCCAACCATGCGGCGCAGTGCTATTTATCTAGCCACCATACTTATTCCACTTGATGACTGAATATACTCTATTGCAAGGGTGTCAGACTCGGCTTGGTTCGCGGGCCGCATTAACGTCAACTCGGTTTCATGTGGGCCGGACCATTTTAGATAAACTTAGATAGAATTTTTATAAATGGATTAAAAGAACTGGATTAAAAGCCCTGAATATTCAGCTTTTTATAGATCTAAAACAATGTTTATTTTAGCTTTTTTTCTATATTTTTAGATATTACAAAATGATTTTTGAACTAAAAACACAGAAAAATGGATTAAAAATTACAATTATTGATTTAAAAGGGGGAAAATCAGGAAATTTAATATACATCTATACTCTTCATTTTAATTAGATCCTAAAACAGAAAGTCGGCACTCATGATTTACTTCGTCGGGCCGCACAAAATGATGCGACGGGCAAGATTTGGCCCCCGGGCCGCCACTTTGACACCTGTGCTCTATTGTGTAAAGCTCCAGACTTCCCCAAAATGTTAACCAGTTTACTCCCATTTACAGCAATGAAATTTTAACTAGGAAGAATCTGTTGTGAGTGATCAGTGTTAAAAAGTTTCATGACATTACAGTACACGATTTTGTGTGTAATTACCATGTATATGTTTACATTGTTACATCACTTCTCAAGATGGATGAGAAGCCCAACAGAGGAAAATCTATTGCATGCACAAATGCAAAAGTAAAATTACTAAATGGAACAAATACGCTTATTTACACTCTCATTTCCTGCTGTTTTTCTCAATTAAACCAACTCAGTCACATAAGACTACACTACCAGATTTTAGTGAGTGAAACAAACTAATGGGATATAGATATTAAGTACCAATGTACTTTGGCTGACTATCAGCCAATAAAAGGGATCAGAATCCTATCATAAAACAGAACAAAGGACCAGATATAAGCAGGGGTCTTTACATCTGTGACTTAGTACAATACACCAGAGAGAAATATCTGAGTTTGGGGATTCGAAAGAAGAGGTGGAATTTAGCTGTCTCGTCATGTGGGTGGTTTGTGTGTGAAAATTTCACTTGCCAAACAAAAACACCGACACATTTCAATCCCAGCATCACCCTAAGGCAAAAGGTGGTTTGTTCATGGATATGCCAGAAAAGCAGACTCAGCAAAGGTTGTTTTTCCAGTGAAGAGTGGAATGACCTCTCCATATCAAGCAAGTTCTAATTTTCTTTGGGTCGAGTCAGCAGTTCATTTTCAACTTAAAAGGAAGTATGTAACATTTCTTGGAGGATGATTGATGTGTGAATTTTAGAGATGGCGGAAGATAGCTGGATCGAAAAAGGTATGTACTATGTGAAAAATATGCTTAAATCCATTTCAAATAGAAGGGCTGGCAGTGAATGAGATAAACCGGAGGGAGTTAACGTTTAACATTACCTCTTATTCTACTTCAAAAGGCCACATAGAAGCTGAACCCCTTGTTTTTATTCAGGATAGCCTGGCAAAAAATACTAAAATGCTGTTATATCCACTACAAACATAAATCGAAAGGCTCTATTATCGCCATCTATGAGAAAAAGGCTTTATGAATAAAAAAGAAATGTCTTACACAATGGCTATATTTCTTTTGGAGTTATTGTGTTTAACAAATTATTTTATGCCATTAATCATGAGTTACATTCTGGGTAGCAAAAAGAAACCAACTTGTAATCTGATCTTTTCCATAGAAAATTATCTTGTCATGCGACTTGAATAAATGGGACTCGCCAGTTTGGGAGCCCAAAGTTCCTTATTAAAGGGAATGGTGGGGAAGACTCCATTTTTGGAGTGTTTTTCTCTAGTTAATTTAGAGAAAATAGGTGTACTAAGCCCAACTTCTACTTTAACAATTACAAAATGCTACTTCTAGAATTGTCAAAAGAAAAAAACACTTAAAGTATTAAGAAGAAGTTTAATGCAGGAGATGCACCCCCCATAAAATAAAAATTCCAACGCATAAATCCCAAAGCCACAAACGGATGAGATTCAACGCAATAGAGCTGTGTTGAGAAGCTAACAAAGTGGATGTAAAGTTGAGTGAAAAACAAATCCTGGCACTTAGATACAATTCTCGTCACGAGGCAGGCTGCATTCAAAACTAAAAATTTCACACTTCATCGCTCACATTTGAAATAGGACCACGCGACTGATTTGTCTTCACAATGCAAAACAGCCATAACCACAATTTAAACCTTTAATTCATTCATTCTCAAATACCTGAAAGTGTAGATATCGCCAAAAGTTTATAAAAAGCGACATAACTTGAAAGTTGAAATGCAGTTAAACCATAATAAAAAATAACAAAAAGGATGGTAATGATATTGCGATAGCAGAATTTGAGTTGACCACCCATGGTCCACTTATAAGTAGACAAGGAGCCGTTAAAATAATTTGGCTACTTTTCATTTGGCAGGACTAAAATTCACATGGACTTAAACAAAAAAAAAGCCCTTTAACACAAAGTCAATGAAATTTACACACATACATGTTAATGTTTTTTACATCATTACAGTCGGAATAGGTTATACCAGGGTTGCGATTATGTTGAAGATCACGTCTGTGATTGTTTTATCAAGGCACAAAAACTTAAGGTTTTTTCCCCATTTCTTTCTTTTCTTTTTTTAAACACCCCTCAGTTCATCAATACACAACACCACACATAACTCCTATGCAATAACACTCAGCAAACGGATTGATTATGGTGGCACTTAGTTGGTTCAGTAAGCTACATTAAATAAATTGTTACAACACACGTGCCCATGTAGGGATCAATTAGGACATTAATGTCTGAATGTATATTAAAACAAATTTATTTTGACAAATAGTTGAATATGGCTTAGCTCGTATATAGCCTTTGTCAACACGGAAGGAAAACATGGCAGAACTGCTGATCACAGAAAAACATCAGGAAGGATATATCTAGTTCATTTTTTTTAATAGTCAATGAACTAAATATACGGTTGCTAGAGTTGCTGAGCTAAACCATTATTTGATTCATGTTTAACACTTGTTTTCTTGTGTTAGAGCACCCCGTGCAGACTGAAGCACTTTACCTCTGTGGGTAGAATACTTCGTCTCAACACTAAGGTAAATGCACTTACTTTCCACACACTGGGTTTTTCCTTCCGTTAGTAGAAGTAAGTAGCCGCACTGATTACATCACTTGGGGAAGTGTTTGAAATTGTGAAATAAAATCCATAATATAGCTTTACAGGTAAGATTCTACACACTGTGGCAAAAGCAAAAACTTAATTCTGATGCAGTTATTTGTCCTGAAATGCAACTGTCTTTTTCATTCATTGATCCTCACGAAGGTGACAGGGGGTGCTGGATCTTATCTCAGCTAATTATGAGCACCAGGCAGGGGACACCTTGAACTGGTGGTCATCCAATCGCAGGGCACAAGGAGACGGACAACTATTCACGCCCACACTGACACACAGGGGCAATTTAGAGTGTTCAACCAGCCTATCATATATGTTTTTAAGATGTGGGAAGAAACCGGAGCACCCGAAGAAAACCCACGCAAGCCTATGGAGATCATGCAAACTCCACGCAGGAAGGTCCGGACCTAGGATGGAAACCTAGATCCAAAAACTCTGAGGGCGATGTGCTAACCACTCGGGTCTTCATGTAACCGTTTCTTCTTTGGAATTATTGTTGAGATGTTTTGAACGAATGCACTGTGACCAAAAGTCGTCTCGGCAAAAGTGGAATTGAAGAAATGTTTTGTCTGTGGCAATCTTTCCCAACGATTTCAAAAAGAGGCGTGAAATGTGCTACACTCGTGCTATAGTTGAATGTGTGAACAGTATTTCTGTGACTCCGCTGAAGCTTTGACATCAGAGCTGTCACACTCATGATGGCTACGGGGCAAGTTTTGAGGCACATGGGCTTGCTGATGTCATTTGCTATAACCAATGCCTACTGAATAGGGAAGAAAGGCAACCCAAAATAGGCTTCAAAGGCCACAGAACACACATGCAAGCTTGCGTCCATTGCGGAAGGCAGTATTTGAGAAAAGGAAAACTGGGATTGTTCATCAGTTAGCTAGGCGGGTTCTCACGTTGCGACTCTGGGCGGATTGTTTGCCCTTCTTGTTGGCGGACTTGGGCCAGGGGAGACTGCGTGTAAGGGGGTGGTGCCTCACTGGAGCTACTGGAGTCCCCTCCCTCAGAGATGAGAGGCGTATGATGAGAGGGCCGAGGCGCATCGCCCTCCTCGTCGTGGGCACACTCGCTGTAGGGAGGGGGCTTCAGATCGTCCGCTGAAAAGGAATGCGCAGTTGGGATGAAATGTCTTGGGAACATCAAAGCTTTGGAGTAAACAGACATACTCTGAGGGCTTTGGTGTCTTACAGTAATGTGATTGTGGCAAGCACAAAAGAATATTTGTCTACTGGGCAGCTGCAGATTCAATTTCTTTCGTCTGTACAGCTTATACAAAGAAGCTGACTTTAGTGACTCTAATCAGATTGAGTCATCTGGACTCGCCTTATCTCGCCTTGAGTCCTTTGCCAAAAGGGAGCCAGGTGAGCTAATGATCGTGGAGCGCTTCACAGAGCAAGATAGCTCAAACATAACGAGGATACAGGGTTGTAGAATAGTTGGTCAACTAGCAAATTAAAAGTAAATGATTTTTCCATTGATGTTGATTGAGTACCTCCCCCAATTTTCAGAATGCACTTATGAAATTAGCTTAACCACTCGTTTGCTTTTTTTTGTTTGTTAAATCTCTCCCATTTTCCATTGCATCAAACAACAATATGGAATAGGAGGAGATTCTAGGCTACGGTTGCATTATTTTTGTTTCATGTCATTAGTGTTTTATTAAATTGTTATACTTTGTAATATAATATATGCTTTGCATTCCAAGAAAAAGTTGTGTATAAAAAATATTCATTTACATATTTTTGTATTTTTATATCATGATAGGCATCTGGACAGGTACAGTACTTTAGTGGCACAGGGCAAGTGTATGGAATTTAACTTCAAATGTGGGTGAACAAGGAGTGTGCTACCTCTAGAGACTGCATCATATGGCGGTGGCATGTCGAGGTGAGAAATGGAAACAGCAGGTGGCACCGCTGTGGTGGGCTCTTCTTGTGCCAGGTCCTCAGGCACACCGTACCAGTTAGGCCAGAGTGAGGTTTGCTACGGAGGGAGGGGAGAAATTTAAACGTCAGTTACACATCGATGTCTACTAGTGAGAACACACAACAGATACAGCATGCAGTATATGCGTTAAACTACAAATAACGTGATAAGTAATAAAGCGGTGGTCAACAGGTTTTACTACATACATCTTACTCTTTTTCTGCTTGTTAAAATACTTATTCTTTTAACACTTCAGGCCAAACATTTGGAAATGCTGAAAGCCAGAATCTAATCACATTCCTGTGAAACAATACATTTGGAAACTACGCATTAAGTTTATAATATACAAGATTTTCATTAAAAAAACAATGCAAAACATATGACTGACTGTGATGTCTTGTTATGGCTATCGCAACAAGAGCGAAGGTGGAGAAAAACAGGAAATGCCTTAAATGAGTCAGACATGACGGTCTGAGTGTTGCAGCTCACCAGTGTTTCCCAAATCAAACTTTAACCTAAACTGTTTTCATGCATTTAAGTCAATGGGAAACATGAATTCAGTTTTCAAGTAAATGCAAGAGAGTTAAATACTGATTTTCACCTCACACCATTTTGAAATCACCTTACCCTAATATTTCTCATAACAACAGTACTAGAATTGTGTAAGCACAGCCAAACCATTTAGCTAGACTGTAACTTCCATTTACAACTCAAACTAAATTTAGCCCGTACAAGACGGACAACAAACTTATTTTCGTAGCCGAGCTGATTTTAAATATTGACAACAAATACCATATTTTTTTATTATCTAAAGTTCTGGTGCCTTCTCAAAGGATTGCATTGGGAGAACAAAAACAGCCCTCCCTATAAATGAAGGCATACATCTGCCAAAAACTGTGAATATTCAACTTCTAATTCGGATGTGGTTGAATGCTATGCAAATTTTATGCGAGGTGCACAATATAAGTAAAGAGAGATATCGAAAGGTGTGGCTACAGTGAAGTCTCAAAGTGGAAAGTAACTCGTGAATGGTTAACCTCAAAGGAACGGGATGACAAGTCATTTCTGACTAACGCAAATAGAAAGTGACAATTTCAAATGATCAAAATGACTATTTCCAGTTGTAATTCTTGTCAATAGCAAACATCCACTTCAAATATTGTATTGAATACACGCCTGGTCTAAAGGTATGTATTAAAATGTCTGCGTTAATAGAGCAAATAATGCTTAATTTTTGCTTGACATGCCATTGTTATGGTTATAGTGATACATAGCTGCACATTGTTATCAATGGCATGTAGCATGGCAGAAACATGGAATCAGTTTCATTAAAAAAACAAAGCACATTCACATTACATGTGCAAAAAACCAAAGGTTAGTGCCTTTATTTATTTATTTTTTACTTCCTGTTACTCCTACGGATTGCAAGCAGTTACATCAGTTTTCCTGATACTTATAATACTTTATTTATTTTATTTTTTATTTTAAATACCATGGAGTTGAAACTTACACTCTGTCTCTCACACATCTGATGGAGGTAAGCCCTCCCTCCAACAATGACTATCTGGGCATTGCGAGGGTTGCTCAGGTACGCAGCAAGCTGCCTCTGCCTCGAGCGATACCAGCAAACGTAGAAGAAGATCTTGATAATGATGAACACGATGACCACTCTGTGATGATGAGGAGGACAGATAGGTTACCATGATTGCCATTTATGCTCAATAGTTATCTACAGATAATTATCATACTCACATATACCAGTACAGCTCCATTTCGGTTGGACTCCAATCAGTGGGCAGTGGTTTTGGCTAGCAAACCCTTTTTAGGTTTAAATAACAAGAGTTAGGGCAAATAATGTAACATTAATATCGTTATCAATGGGCAATAGCTTGGGCAATAGTTGATTAACTTTGAGTGTTGTCAGCTGTGTCGACTGCTTCCAGGATAAATTTCAGAAACAATCATTGAAAACAAACAAACAGCCAAACAAACAAAACAACACCAAACTATTGAGTCTTGAATAAACAAAAACACTAAAATAGTGAATTATAGCTAACGCTTCTGGAACACACCGCCTATTTTGTAGAGCAGCCGAGAAAAACGTCACTGCGCATTCATAAATAAATAATGCTTTAAAAAAAATCAATTATGAGAAAATGGCAAACGCATACAGTAATACTTTATTCTACGTAAAAAAAACTATTTTAAAAGCAAGCTAGCAACATAACATTTTGACCGTCCACCAAACTTTAGTCAGAACAAGTAGGGAAGGCTTACTTTAATCCATTAGACGGCAGAAGAGGGTTTAGTTAGCCGCAAAGTTGGGCCAGTGGCTGGCTTGCATCCTGTTCCTGTTCGGTGATGTGACGAGCTCCGGGGAGCAGCTGAGACAAAGCTGCCCGAAAAGCAGGCCACAATCACGGCCGCCTGCGTCTATCCTACCAATGTGGTGAAAAGCACCAGAAAATGGCCAACTATTCTAGCAATTTCAATGCAGTCCGCGAGAACACTAGTGACTTAGTAGCCACAATAAGCCAGGCTGAGATAAATGCGAATGAAAATTAAAAAAAAGTACTTTTGGGCTAACATTACATTAAAACCCGGTGCTCGCGACTAAGGCGTTCTATTCGAGAGGGGGCGGGTTTCAAATGATGCCTTCAATAAGAATCGGAAAATGCTCGATTTAACCACAGGAACGAGCGTGGGGAGCTAAAAAACAAACAGCTACTTCATTTATTATTATTATTTCCACATACTACTACGTTCATTTTCTCTGTATCAATAGGAAAAACTCAATCTAAAAAGACTGAATCGGCAGAGGAATGTTCTAAAACAATTTGTAGGTATCACGAACTTCTTCGAATGCTGCGGAAGTTCCCTAGGAAAAAAATGTCAATGAACAGGAAGTCCATATATTATCTGACGATTATGGCTCATTTCTAAGTTTTATATTCTCCACGGTGTTGCGATAATAATTGATCGCAAGCAAGCTTTAGGGAAAAAAATCAGGCGACTCGTTGTCGCCATCTAATAGGTTTTTATGTAACAACAATCCTTTTCAGTTCTATCTCATCTCATTCTCTGAACCGCTTTATCATCATTAGGGTCGCGGGGGGTGCTGGAGCCATTCCCAGCTGTCTTCAGGCCAGAGGCAGGGGACACCCTGAATCGGTGGCCAGCTGATCGCAGGGCACAAGGAGACGGACAACCACACACACACACAATTTAGTGTCCAATCAGCCCACCATGAATGTTTTTTGGATGTGGGACAAAACTGGAGAAGCTGGAAAATCCATGCAAACTCCACACAGTGATTGAACCCTCGACCGCAGCACTGTGAGGCTAACGCACTAACCACTCGACCACCGGGCTGCTCATTTACATTTTGGTGAAATGGAAATACTTGCCTAGCACATTCAAACTGAAATATTGATAAAGAGAAACCAATATTTGATAACTAAATCTAAATCAAGTAAATGTTGTTCAAAGCAAACAATTTTAATCACTAAAATCATATCAAATTTGTATACACAGCTATTTTCAAATTACAACTACTAATACAAAATATACAGTCACACCCTCAATTGTATTTAAACAAGGTGTCTTCACTGAGTAGTCCTCTTATTTTACTGTTTGGTTTAGTTTTTATCGGTTATCTTCCACAATGATAGTACGCCTTGGGTAAGTGTCCATGTCCACAAAGATGTAGAGGAACTCATATTTTCCAGATTCGGGATTCTAGACAGAAATAAATATGACAAAAAAATATTACAAAACAGTTTATAACATGGAATTGCAAATTACCCACATAGTTTATTTAATACAAAAGCAGAAATACAAACCTCTTTTGACTCCGAGTGCACTGTGCCTTTAACACCCGGTTCAGCCCCTTCTATGTAAAATTTCAGTCTCATGTACTTCAGTCCATCCTTCTGATACTCCCTATGACTACAGTGGAAATACACACACAGAAAAGTATTTCTTGTCTACTAATAAACCCATAATGATCCAAAACACGGTACTCAGATGTTTGGTCGCCGGACATTTGGTTCCAAACCTGACTTGCTGTCTTCTTCCTCGACGAGTCGTCTCACCGTAACACTTTATTGGTTCACCGAAAGCGCCTATTACCTGTAATTAAAATCAGCAAAATACTGTATATAAACAATATTACAACAAATGTGCTGTGTTTTCTTTGTGTGATGATGAAATAAATGTCTGTTACCTCTGGGTCTAATTTGACTATGTTGAAAGCTTTCCCATATACTTTATTTGGACTGGAAGACGAAAACAGTTCCTGGAAAACCACATATAGAAGACCACCTGAAATGCACATAAACAAGGAAGGAAAAATTTGCTGTGAAATATCTATTATATTGACAGATGATGCTTTCAATCTGTTGTGTTGTTCTGTTGACCTGTCACTCCAAGCCCAACGAGTACAATGATCAAATAGGTGAAATCGCGGCCAGCTTCTTTCACTGCAAAACAAAACGAGTTGTAATAGCAGATTTTTTTACACTTCTTTGCAAGAACAGAAAACATGACAGTACAGGATAAATTAATCATCTTTTTTTTCCAGAACTTTCAGAAATGCTATACTACGGATGTGCATTGCATTCACTTAAAAAAGCCCTGCCTGTGTTTCAAATTAATTTATTTTTGGGGTTGTTTTTTAAATATTTTTCTTTTTTTTGTTTAACTAATAAATACAATAAAACTGACTCAGATGAGGCTTAAAACATGAATGAATGAAAAAAAATCAATCGTTCTGTGTAACATTGTAAAAAATAAAAATTTAAAAATGCTGTAAGAGATAATAATGCCATACTACGGATGTGCATTACATTCACTTTAAAAAAAGCTCTGACTGTTTTTCAAATTAATTTATTTTTGGGGGTTGTTTTTTTAATATTTTTTTTCATTTTTCTTTTTTGTTTAACTAATAAATAAAATAAAACTGACTGAGATGAGGCTTAAAACATGAATGAATGAAAAAAAAATCAATCGTTCTGTGTGACATTGTAAATAATAATAATAATAATAATAATAATAATAATAATAATAATTTATAAATTCTTTAAGAGATAATTTGCAATATTTTGTCCAAGCGCTTACCTACCTCTACGTGTCGCTGATGGCGTTGGGGACCCACTCTGGTTGTATTTGGATACCGATTTTTGTCCATCGGCTCGCTCCTGACTTTTACTTCTTAAACTAAAGTCAAGGGAAATCGCCCTGTGTGGTTGAAGGAAATTACTCAGAGCACGACATTTACACGCAGGTAGTTCAAGCCTGAAGTGGAAGAAGGTCATTTTCGGCACGGTTAACTCTGTTCGGTGTGTGTGGAATAACAAATTGCCCGCTTTAAATCTGCATTTCTGCGTCAATGTTGGCGTTAAATTACGATACAGGAATTTTAGAGTACGGACATACGCCATTATTGTTTTATAATTGTACAAGATTTAGATCAATGGCACTGTGTCATGCAAAAAACCTAAACAAAACCACGATAACTAACCTACAAATAGAGAATGCGCCATTGAAATCATAGATCAAATATATACTATCAGTCTAGATGTCTCAAACGCACTGTGAGCCAATCGCAAGTCTCTCGTCGGCCATGTTGCGTCAGAGATATTCAACGAGGAGTGCGCTTTGAAATAGTTATTAATTGCTTAATTTTAAACCTCACGACCCTCGTGTGGATAGGCGATTCTGGGAACGAATTAATTAATTTTAATAATAATAATAATAATAATAATAATCGGACATAGGCCCCGTCGTCATTATCAACAACACAAAAAGCCTACTTCTCATCACACCCAGAAACTGTGTGACGAAATTGGTGGTGCTTCTTCATAAGCTGTGTTTACTCGGCAAAAGACCTAAATAAGTGATAGTTACAAAAGACCTAAATAAGTGATAGTTACGGAAACGGAACGGCAGCTCTGGGGTCATGGGTTCAAATCCAGGTTGGTCCACCTGTGTGGAGTTTGCATATTCTCTCTGGGCCTGCGTGGGTTTTCTCTGGGTACTCCGGTTTCCTCCCACATTCCAAAAACATCCATGGTAGGCTGATTGGACACTTTAAATTGCCCCTAGGTGTGGATGCAAGTGTGTCTCATTGTTCCCTGCAATCAGCTGACTACCGTTTTAGGGTGTCCCGTAGTCATCTGGGATAGGCTCCAGCACCCCCTGTGACCCTGAGGATAAAGCGGTTCAGAAAATGAGATGAGAATGTTAATGTACCATGTGTAGAAGTCGGTATGAAACTATTTCATGCGAATGTGACATTAACATTGTGTAATCTATTTATACATATTGTTTTTTAAAAATTAGTATTTATTCATTTTATTGTAAAGTAATCCCCAACTATACTAAATTAGTGGGTCACATAGCACGTTGACCATCACAAGACATCAGTAAACATTTGTTTATTGAAATATTCTGTCCAGCATTTTATTCATATTATCAAATCAATATGCAAATGGATCTCTTCAAATAAAAAGACAATGCAATCAATAATTAAGAATATACTAAAGAATTAAAATGCCCAGACATATGCTAGATATTATTATCAAGACATGTTTAAGACAATACACAACACCCCCCTTATGTATAAATTGAAGCATGAAAATGATTTTAAAAAACCTGATTCTTGTATTTTTTTTCCCTTGATGAATAACTTTACATTAAAGGTATTCTCTGGTTCCAGTCATTTTTTCAATGTTCCATGGCTAGTTCAACCTTGCCAGATGTGGTCCACAGGTAGTGTTCTGAACCAAATAAATCACTTGTTGCATACATCACAGACATCACTCCCCCATTATAACACTGCTACACTACTCAGTCTTATTTCACAGAAGATTCACAAAGGAGAGAGACCTCCAAATGCTGTCAAACTTGGCAAGATGCAGAAGAATGATGCATCTGTCTGATGTATCTGTAGAGAAATAAAAACATCATTACTCAGAATCCATTTTTTTCCATGAACCACATGTTTTATGCTGTTTAGCTAAATCTGCTACCCAGCCTGCTTTTGCTGAATTGGTCCACATGTACACTCATTTTAACAAATATACTTCCAACTGTTTACTAGTAGATGAAGCAAATCCGTGACCGGACGTTTGGTCGCCGGCCGTTTGGTCGCCCGGACGTTTGGTCACCCGGGTGAATATAATTTTGAGAGCTGGTTTCAACAGTAGATATTTAGATATTAAACTCTCTCTCATGAATAAAATTTTGAGACCTGGTTTCAACAGTAAACTCTCTGTCATGTTGTCAAACGTCCGGCGACCAAACGTCCGGGCGACCAAACGTCCGGGCGACCAAACGTCCGGGCGACCAAACGTCCGGCGACCAAACGTCCGAGTACCAAGCAAATGTGTGGAGAGACACAGAGAACATTATTTGGCTTTTCTATTCTATTAGCCATGGATACTAATGAACTAAACAAGGAAAATCGATGTTATAATGACATTGACATTTTCTAAGAAGCCAATTTGCATCCAATAGTCTTCCCAATTTTGTTGTCTCATCACAAAATAATAAGGATAATTCTATTCAATCACTTAAATAATGGCTCTATTTAAAATACTAATCAATTACTTGAACTGTGTATATATTAGCATTTCCGATGGTCTTAAGATCTTGTGTATTCTACTTCCATCTTGATATCAGTTATTAATAATATTGCAATAGCAAGGATACAAGTAAGGGTCTGCTTAAATGGAGTCATCTAAAGAAAACTGGGGCATAGTCTCAATTCTAGAGGAAGCCATCATCTGTTATTTCATTTTCTATATCGCTTGCCCTTATTGGGGTCACATCTGTGCTGAAGTTGAATTCAGGTAAAAGGTGAAAACCACAGTAGTGAAGGCCACTTTTTAAGGAAATAGAGATTAAGTGTGGGTACATGGAATCCAATTCAGTAAGTTTTACTTTAAAAATTCCATAGATCAGTTTTATACACATACTGTTGAAGTACATGTACCAGAAAGTCTCATATTTGAATCTTTTTACAGTACTACTATGTAAATTTTCCTCTTGTATGTATGTAAGTCACTATTTATAATGCCGGTTTAGAACAGCAAAACCAATATTTTTTTTGATGATCCCTTCTAATGGATGTTTTACTTTGATAATCCCCCCCAAAAAGTCAAAATCAATTGTCTGGCGGATTAAAAAAAAAAAAAAAAACAGCAATTTTCATTTTGGACCGACTGAATACTCCATAAAGCAAAGAAGAAACAGATACTTAAAAGTAATAATGAGGTCTGTGAGTCATGCATGATTACGGTCTGTATTTACCATAAAGTTAAACAAAACAAGAAAAAGGTGATTTATTGTTATTTAATATAATTATAGTTACAAATCATCAATAAAACCATCCCTGAAGGATTGTTTGAATAATGTGGAAAACATTGCCACTTTGTCTGAATAGAAAAGTCTGGTTTAATACAAAGACATTAGTTTCCTCGGGTGATTCATGGGAGAACACTCGTAAACGTAGAAGAAAAGTCTGTCAAAGAAAATGAATAACATTAAATAAATTACAGCATGCAGTGAATTTTATTTCTTAAAACGTTTGTGGGTTGGATTAGTGTGTTCTTTAATATTTTCATGTTCTAATTCTATTTCAATTTATATTAAAGAAGCATGCTAAAGTGCTGCCTAACCTCAAAGTGTTTTCAATATTATAAATTGTATTAATAAATCTATAAATCTACCTATTTGGATAATGCATGCTGAATTTGTCCTTACTGACAGTTGAAGAAACATCCTAAATTTAGTCATAAAACATAGTTGCCAATTGTTTTCTATGGAGACAGAAACATAAGTGAGCTGGACATAAATCTCTCCAAAAATTGAGAAAAAAAACCATGTAGTCCTTTGTGCTCATCTTTGCACATGATCAAATCATTTGGATATATTTGCATCAAAGTGTCTCTTCAGCGTCAGCATCGTGCTGGTGTAAATGTCCGGTCCGCTTTGTCACAAGTCAGTGATGCCTGCTCACACTCATCCGGGACTTCACTACTGACAAGAAGTCTACACTATGGAGACAATGCAACACAATGTAGAACATAAGCACGTACACGCAGACGTACACACAAAAACAACCTTTTCATGCTCAAAGACAAAGCAAGCTCACATCAAGGCTGCGTATAAACAACATTGGACTCTTTGAAAGTAGACAGTAGGCACACATGCACAATCTAAGAAAAAAGAAACAGGAGTATTTATGGTCCCCCCCCGATTTTCCTACAATTTTGATTTCAGAGCATCATTTAACCAAAGCGTTATATAATCAAAATGAACATGATGTACCTGTTAAAAAAGATGAAACTAAATTAATCTGTTATTTCGTAAAGGTATAATACTTAATACAACTTTTGTATTAGTTCTCACTAGATTGTGCTTGTGTACTTGTAAAGTTTTAAGCCAGTGTAAAATCCATTTGGCCCAATGACATAAAAGTTAATACATAAAATGGTTATAATTCCTGACATAACAGAACACATGCAAAATTACGTGTGACTTACGTGCACATTTGTATGAAGTTAAGGCCAACATTTTTTTTCTGCCTAGAAATGACACAAAAATATGGCAAAAGACACTTGTGTTAAATACCTTATTGTAAGTTTTGCCATTTTTATGGTGTTTTTAAATTGTGAAAATCACTCACATTCTTGACATTTTTCATGTAACAATAATTCTCAACATGTCAAGGGACAATTGCTAGCTTTGAGTATCTGGTGTTAATATTGAGAAATGCTACAGAAGCATTAAACTATCCATAGAAGTACATTTAATAAATACAGATCTGTTGTTTTAAAGAGCAATGCATTTGGCAGAAATCTTTAGGAATTCATTATTTTTATATAATTAATTTTCCATTATGCCATTGGCTGTCCCCCGTCTCGTGCCAGCTGAGATAGGCTCCAGCACCCCCCGTGCTCCTTGTGAAGTGGTTCAGAAAATGAATGAACAAATGAATCAAACTTTTACCATTAACCAATTTCAAAGTGTGGCCACCTGATGGTGTAATGCAGACACGGGTTGGTTCGCGGGCCGCATTAACGTCAACTTGGTTTCATGTGGGCCGGACCATTTTAGATATAATATTTAGATATTTTTCTTATAAGTGGATTGAAAGAACTGGATCAAAAGCCCTGAATATTCCGTTTTTTTTAAGATCTAAAAAGTGTTTATTTGAGCTTTTTTTCTTAGTAAGGTAAAAATCTCTTTTAATCATGTTCCATATTAAAGTGAAAACAGAAAATATTTTTTATATATTTTTAGATTTTACAAAATGATTTTTGAACTAAAAACACAAAGAAAAAAAAGGATTGAAAATTTTCAATTATTGATTTAAAAGGGGGAAAATCAGGAAATTTAATATACATTTATACTCTTAATTTTAATTTGATCCTAAAACAGAAAGTCGGCACTCATGATTTACTTTCCCGGGCCACACAAAATGATGCGGCGGGCCAGATTTGGCCCCCGTGCCACCACTTTGACACCAGTGGTGTAATGGTTCACTAGCCTGATTTCGGTGCGGGCAGGCCCTGGCTCGATTCCTACCGGTGCCGGTATGATTGTGAGTGTGAATGGTCGTCTGTCTCTCTGTAGGGCATCTACGACTGAATGGCGACCTGTCTAGGGTGTCAGCCTTTCGCCCGAACTCGGCTGGGATAGGCTCCAGCAACCCCGGCAACCCTTACGAGTATGGGTGGCACGGAAGATGAATAAATGAATAATTTCTACATCTAGTGACAAAAAATAGAAATCTAGTTTGTAAAAATAGTAATAATAATGACAAGGGTATAATTCACATTGACACGGAAAGTCTTTTTCCAAATTCTTGTGTCATTTCAAGCAAAAATACACTAATGTGTTTAAGTTCATTTTAAAATATTGTTAAAAAATATAATTTTGGGCTTAACTTGATAAATTGGCAATGCATGCAATAACATTTTGGTCTCACTGGAACATTGTTTAATTAAAAAAAAAAAAAAACGCCATATGTTCTCACGTTTTACTTGTTCAAATTTTTGCTTTTAGATGATGGAAAGGATTATTAAATAAACCAGTAACAAACTGAAATAGAGTTTAAGTGAAGAAGTCCTTGCAAACATCCATGCACATGAAACATCCACTGAGTTTGTCCACAGGGGGTTTGAATATCGGGTACGAAACGAAACAGACACAAAAAGAACACCCAAAACAAAACCTATAAAATCATGCTGCAATCGTAAGCATCCCTTATTCAAACAACGAAGCCAAATTGGCAAGACAATTACAAGCAAGAAAACATTCTGAAGATAAAATGTAATTTAGACCATGCACATTAACATAAGAGGAAAATCACATACATCAAGCAAACTGTGCAAATGACAACAGCAAAACTATATTCTGTATAAGAAGTGTGAAATTACGGGGGCTTACCTTGAGATTGTCTCTTAGACCCTAGTTGTGTTGTACTCTGATTCATGTTTGCTCAAAGAGCCAATGAGGCAGAACCTGAAATGTGACGACTTAGTATTTTATTACCCCTATTGCATAGAAACGTCAAACTGCAACATGTTCTGGTGTGTTCAAATTTTTCATGCAAAGTTGTGTAGTAATAACATGGAGTCAGAAGTGGTGAGGGAAAGTGCATGCGAGGATAAAAAAAAACAAAGCATAAGGATTTACTTGATAATTTACGAGAAAAAAATCCCCAATTTGTATTTTAACATTAGGCATTGACTCTGTTAACAGTCAATGTAATATTTTAAAATGATTGAGGGATAAAATGATTTGTGCCTGATTATAGTAAATCTTACTATTGACACATTTTGCCTGTTTAGCCAAATAAATGCTTGGGGAATCTTGGATACAAATAGATAGACTGAAAATCGAGAAAATGTGTCATTACTGAAGGATATATTGCCAGGTGTAGCTACTCGCAATTTAAGGGCTATTCAATTTTAAGTGAATTTGAAGGATTGAGACATGAATGGATCTTTTTTTTTTTCATTTTTTGGTGTGCAGTCATAGAGTATTCCTGTGATATTTTAGATGCCATGTTTCTTCTTAGGCAGCTACTGTAGGTTATGTCAATTATAATTGATACTGTGAACAATGGGGAGATCTAAATTAAAATTAAATTATAGACTACAGTAGGAACTGCGTTGGTCAATTGATGAATAAAATACTTGTATGCTGTGTTTCAACACGTTTTGCACAACTTAATGTGCGCATTGAAAATATTAGATAGGGTCCAAGACAAAACCTGCCCAAAACCAAAAACCTCTGTGTTCAATTTGAGTTAAAGACTTTGGGATTTAATAGCAACGCCAGGACAGACTGAAACCTGTCTTGGGTATCAAAATGTGGTCTCGAACCAAGACTGGTTTTCAGTGTACAGCACTAGTTTATATTATATTATTTTGGGTTTAATCTGAAAATGGGTGTCAAAATGTGGTCTCGAACCAAGACTGGTTTTCAGTGTACAACACTAGTTTAAATTACATTATTTTGGGTTTCACCTGAATTGTCAAAATTGGTGTCAAAATGTGGTCTCGAACCAAGACCACCAATTTCGTTATACGCAGCTGTGTATGATGACAATAAAGGCTTTTGATTTTGATTGATTTGAAGACTGGTCTTCAGTGTACAAGACTAGTTTATATTACATTATTTTGTTTTTCACCTGAATTGTCAAAATGTGTGTCAAAATGTGGTCTCAAACCAAGGCTGGTCCTTAATGTACAACACAAGGTTACTATATTACTAAGACAAATATTCATTCCTTCAAGTCAAACCAGCTATCACGAAAATAATAATAATAAACGTTATAAAGGGGTTCAAATAAAGACAACAAAACATTTTTAAGAAGATTTGAGGAGAAACTGAAGAAAAAAAAGAAGATAATACAAAATAAAACAGGAATATCCCACAGTAAAATTAGAGCTGGTGCTTTTCCTTCATCAAAAATCTATAGATACTGACCGCTGTACTGCCTTTTCGTGGCGCGAAAGTCGGTGGCTGGTGGTTGGAACTTCATCCAGGTCGTCATCCAGGTCACATCCGTTGTCTGCTCCCTCTTGTGAGTAGCTGTGCTTCATGACCAAGATGCTTCTCCGGTTCCCCCCGCTTGGCAGCAGGGGCCTCACAGACATGGGAGGCTGCGGGAGGTCCGCGAGCAGGCTGGCCGCAGCCGCATCCCGTGAGCTCAGGTTGCCGCGGCTCCCCCTTCCGCTGAGGGACAGCTGGGATATGTGGGCCGAGCCCGGGTTGGAGGACGAGCCACAGTGGTGGTCGTGGATGCAGCGCGAGGAGGCACGACGGAGAGCGTGGTAGTTCTCAAAGTCCTCTGCAAGGTCTACTAGGTCTGCTGAGGCAGCGGTGGTGGCGGCGCTGCGTAAAGTGCACAGCTCGTAATGAGGCGGCTCGAAGACCTCTTGAAACATGGTAGGGTCGAAGTCCTCGCGCCGCAGGATGTATTTTTTGCGAGGCTGCTTAATTTGGACAATGACGGAAATGATGAGGAGGAGAAAAACGATGCAGCAGGTTACGCCAATGATGGTCCCGTTTGTGTTGTTCAGGTTGTCCAGGATGTTGGCGTTCGTCTTCTCTGTGTGCAAGGAGGGAGATGGTTATAAGAGTGATTTGCTTTTTATATTTAGTTCTAACAATTTCATAGTGAATAACTGAATTTGTGAGTACCGTATTTTCACGACTATACCGCGCATCGTATTTTTAGCCGGTGTCAGTAACGAGTGCTATTTCTGTATTTTAAACACACAAAGGACGCACCGTTTTTATAGACGCAGCCACGCATGGCAAAACATACACCATCTTAAACATGCACGCTACACCCACATGCTAAAAACACGTTTTTAAAAAGGCAACGGAAGCAAAACTGAGTTCGGGTGTACTTTATTTAGCCATTTTACAATGTACTCACGTCATCATTTCATTTTCGTGACTTGGTCGCAAATCAAAAGTGACGGCGAGCCGTGAAAAAAGCCATCCGGTCAAATGGCTGAGTGTTAAGACCCACCGTATGCATGCATGTACATTTATGTGTATGTATTAAGCAACACGCTTATTTATTTATATATTTATTCATGTATTTATTTATTAACTTACTTATTACCTATCTATTTATGTCTAACATGCCTTTCCTATTCCTGCATCCCCACCCTCTTGCTACTGTGACAACGAAATTTCCCGAATACGGGATGAATAAAGTTATCCAATCCAATCCAATCCAATTTACATACTTTTTCTACGGGAAAAATAGTAGAGTCGGGGGCCGCTTGCCGTAGTTGTGAGAGCAGTAGAGGATCGTGTACCCTATCGACTGATTTATTTTATTTTATCGTGATAACATTTTTAGTATTGGTCCATATTTAAAGCGCACTGGATTATAAGGCGCCTTGTCTATTTTGGAGAAAAATTAAGACTTTTATGTGCGCCTTATAGTCGTGAAAATATGATAAATTACTTTAGTGTGCATGTTTTACAAAAAAAAATCTTATGTGGTGGGCCTTTAACCCGTTTTGATTACATTACAATTTGAGAAACATTTGTAAATGTAAATTAAAATATTTACCTTATATTTCTGACTCTTAAGTCCCATTTTTTCATAGTTTAGCTGGGTCTGCGTCTTATGCTCAGATGTCACTTACGTAACAATTTCAGGTGTACTCTACTCTACTCTACTTCCAGAGTTTGGAGAGTTGTTTAGAAGTGATATTGAAGAGAAAGACTAACAGATTTAGTCGTGAGATCAAGAGTTGGGTGAGCAAATGAGCAAATGTTTTGGGCGGTATGACTTTTTGTCCTAAAAATAGTTGTGCGCACCTCTTGAAAAGATTAATACAAATACAACACGGTGATTTACTACCGAGAATGTAAAATTCAAAAATGTTGCATTTACACATCTCACCTTTACACTGATTCTCATCCCAGGGGTAAACACAATTCTGCTGGCCGTTGCACACCAGCGTGTTGTTTATGCACATGTTACTGTGACAGAAGAAGGCATCTGGATCACATGGAGCTGTAAAAAGAGATGGATTACAATTGCAGAACACTTAAACACATTCACTGCATTGAAATTTAAAGAGGTTTAAAAACCTCAAATGAAGCAATGTCATCCGCTTGGCCACACAATCATAAAATATTTCACTTCAGACTTAACAGGGCCAAATCTGTAAGCTGCTTAAAAATGTGCAAATCAGTTGAAGGGAAGTCATTTGGAATTAATAAGTCTGTTCTCCCAAAATCAATCTGTCGTTTGTTTGGTCTCCTCACTCTCATCTTCAAAATCAGTTTGACGTGATTGTGTTTGGTATTCGTCCTTGAGACACATAACTCAAATTTAGCCCTTTGTCATCTTCCAAATGTTAGTTTGGTGGTCATTGCTCATTGCCACAACCTTTTTGTCCTCAGCAAACACCTCATCCTTGTCTCTCTCCTTCAGCACGGCCTCGTAACAACCATAAGTCAGTGCAAGTTAGCAGTAACCCATCAAATGGACGTGTTCATAAAATCAATGTGCTAATGGTACAGGAGATGTCATCATCATCAAGATGCATATTATGCAGCCAAGGTGACCCTCTTTATTTGTCTCACCAGTTCTCAATGGTCTTTTTATTTTTTAAACTCGGGACTTTGAACCAATGCTTGAAATATCATCACTTAATACACTGTAATAGTTTAACACTTCAGTTTATGTTTTATTTTTTGGAGTTAACAAATGGCTAGTGTATCTGTCATGTGTCACATGTCATAGCTAACTGTTAATAACCAGCAGAGGGGGCCCAGTCCCTCTTCTTTATACCAGTGAAGCCTCACTTCATAAAGCCAGATGCAGGTGAGACCAGGGAGTATTTCAGCAGACAATAGCACACCAAATTAGTGGCTGAAAATAATTTGAGTGTCTGCAAAAGACCTTGTGAAAAGAACAAAGAAGGGCATAATATTGATTTTTATTTTTTTATAGTTTACTAGGCCACTCCAAACTCTTAATGTGGAGCAGTAGCTTTTAAAAACGAGCAACCCTGGTAGATTCCCTTTGGTTGCTTTTTCAAACCTTTGGGTTTTAATCCACAAAACTCTGGCAAAATGACAGAAATAGTCTTATTTTTGAAAAAGTCCTATATGTAGACAATGCCTTAGTCAAAATAAAAAAGGCTTTAAATTTTGGGACAGTTCCTCTAATAATCATTTAGGTTATATTTTATTTGCCACCAAGCAATAATGTTTAAGCCTCATTTATATGACACAAGTTATATAAATATAAGCAAGGAGAGAAATTGTCACTTTCCTTTACATTTTCTCGATATGGTCATTTTCTCACTAACCCTCACGACAATAAGCAGAATGGAAGATAAATGAATGAATTATTCAGTATTCATAGGGATATGAAATACATTCACAGTTAAAACCTTGTCATATAACACATGAGCCTGTGAGAAAGCTAGACAAATCCCACCACCCATTGCATATTACCAACATAACAACACTATTCAATACAAGCTTCAGTCACTTGTTTGAGAAGATATACTACATGGCCACTCAGTAGTTGGCGATGCTGTTCTGAAGACTGCCTTCTTTAGGCTGAGGCGTTGCCACGGCAACAGTGCATCATAGTTTAAAAGGTCTCACAACCTAAATGATCCAAATGAACATTTTCTAATGAGGCCATTACAAGTGTGCATATTTAAAATTCATGCAGCAGCATACACGGAATTTAAGTACATGTGCAATTTTAAATATTCCTAATAGACTTTATTGTTAAAGACATTTTTTTTATAAATATAACTATAATGGACAAAACATATTTTATTTCAAATGATGCAGGTTTTCCGAAAAATGCACTTTTCTCTGAGGGATATTTTTTAAACTGGATGTTTAAACTGGATTTTTTATTTTTAGATTAAATTAAAACTCGGCTGGGATAGGCTCCAGCACCCCTTGCGACCCTTGTAAGGATAAGCGGTTTGGAAAATGAATGAATGAATGAACTAACACTGTTTGATTTACTATGTGGTCATCATTATGACGAAGTGTGTGTTTTAATGAATTTGATTCAAAGTCCTGTATAATGGAATTAATATATTTATATAGTGAAAAGGTGGACGTCTCAAAGGGTAATGCAAGTGACCATATCATGCTTAAACCATGACAATATTAGCAGTCGACGATAACGTTTTCCTCTGCTACCAGTGGCCGAGACGGACAAATGGGAAAAACCAGGGGAGTCAGACTCGGGTTGGTTCGCGGGCCGCTTTATCATGAACTTGATTTCACATGGGCCGGACCATTTTAGATATAATATTTAGATTTTTTTTAATTATAAATTGATTAAAATAACTGGATTAAAATCCCTGAATATTCAGTTTTTTGTAGATCTAAAAAAGTGTTTATTTGAGCTTTTTAAAATATATTTTTAGATTTTACAAAATGATTTTTGAACTTAAAACACAGAAAAAATGATTAAAAAAGTACAATTATTGATTTAAAAGGGGGAAAATCAGGATATGTAATGTACATCTATAACCATTTTAATTTGATCCTAAAACAGAAAGTCGGCACTCATGATTTACTTTCCCGGGCCACACAAAATGATGCGGCGGGCCAGATTTGGCCCCCGGGCCGCCACTTTGACACGTGGGCAAAACAATATCGGTTTTAGAAAAAAACATACTTAAAAAATCCCATACAAAAGTTTTTATACGCCGTACACAATTTGAAATGATAAAAAAACGTATAATATTTGGGAAAACGTATAAGTTGACAGGTATGATATTGTTGAACATATTATTTTTATGACAATGTATGAACGGTTAAGTTTAAAGTGCTACTTCAGAGTTTTTGATATTTCATGTGGAAGAATTAAGATTCAAATAGAAAATTTGGTGTCTGATGCCCGGAATAACAGTAACTACATTCATTTTATACATTCACGACTCAAAGAGGCTCAAAACGTTGACTTCGAGGATGAATATGAAATAATAAGTGGATCATGTCATGTCGTAGAATCTTACGTTCTTGGTAGGTCGTGAAAAGAATGCGGAAGCGACTTTTCCGACTGGCCTCATCCGCCCACATCCGGATGACCCCTAGGGTTGACACCAACATGAGGTCATTGGCCACAGTCGAGCAGAACTTGCTCTTCAGATCTTCTACTGAACTAAAGAAGGAAATGAAAAGTTGAGAATTTGGTTAAAAAAAGTTTGGCATAATTTCGCAGTGAATATTTACAATGACAAAACAAAGCCCTGAAGGAAGACACCATAATTATTTCCTTTTTCCATTGTTGTTTATCCTCACAAAGGTCGCACACGTATTTCTTTTTTTTAAATCAATCATTAACTGTATTGTTTTTGGAGCTTTACTGATTGAAAAACAAAACAAAGCAATTGCATGTTTTCATTATTATCCACATAATAATACTGTTCAAAATTCAAGATTTTATGTTTGTCATTATTTCTATATTAATTTGAGTGAAATAATTTACAACAATTGTGTTTGTATAAATAAATAAAAAGGTACATTCTGTAATAAATCACCAGATCTGTGACAAGTCAAGGTGGGTGCTGCAATTTTTGAAGGTCTTTATACAATAAAAGTATGATCTATTAGTGGATTAAAGTAAAACATAAGAACATCAAAGAATATTACATTCTCCCTCTTAATGAAGTGCACACACACTGAGCATTTATGTTAATGTAATAGTACAATTAGGCACACATTATGCTACAAAGCCCCTATGTAGACATATTAAAATGATATTATAAATAGACCTACCTGCCGCCATCATACACTGCCACAAAGTTGCGCTTGCATTCATTGGAGTTGGCCATCTCATAGTCAAGAAAACGCAAATAAATCTAGAAACAGACAGGTAAGGCGGAAACATACAATGAAAAATCCTCCTTTTGTGAAATAAATTAATATTTTGGTAAGACACTGGTAAAATATTAAGTATTTAAGATGAAACATAGGATTTACACAAGTATATAAGTTAGTATAGAAAATGCAAGTGTTCCCCTTTTTATGTGAAGATAACCAGGTTGGCCAGTTTAAATCGTTTTTCAGAAAGTAGGTTTTGAAATTCGGCACTTTGTGATGTCACACCAAGACTCCTTATGCAAGTCCCGGAGGTCTACCTTCATCCAAAATTGCTCGAAAACAAAATGGGTGGTGTCTAGCCTCCAGGCGGGTTTGCATTCATCTTCTTGCCTAAAGTTAAGTCATTCACATTTTTTTTTTTAGCCCTTAATCACAACAAATGTCCCAACAGGCTTCACAGGCCCACAGTTAAGAAACAATTACGTCATCCTCTGGTCTCAAATTGCCACATTTTGGGCTGGAAACCAAAACTCATGTTTTGCTGTAGAACGGGGATTTTACACTGATCATTTCTCTCAGCGTGGCCAAAAAGAATGTGTGTAATGAGTCGCACCGAGTAGCCAGGTGGGTTTGTGTTTTTTTTTTAATTAAAATGTAATTTTGGTTGACTAACAACAGGCTTAAACACCCTGTCGTAAAGTGTGAATCTTTGGCAGGCATGCAAGTTATCCCTTTAGCTCTCTCTTTTGCCCTCCCTCATCACTCAGCTTTATCATTGAGGACTTTAGGAAGGCCTGAAAGCTTTTTTGGGGGTGGGTTCTCCCTACCTAAAACTAAACTCTGACGTCACTCTCCAAACCAACACACATAACTTGGACTTCACTTTTTTGGGGGGGTTTCTAACCGATTGGATAATATGGTTTCAGGTTAGTAACCCTTTAATTGTTGATGTGAACGTCAATTAAACATGAGTAGATCAGACAAGAGACTAGATGTGATGTACTTTCATTCATTTTTCGAAACGCTTATCCTCACAAGCGTCGTGGGGGGTGCGGGAGCCTATCCCAGCTAACTATGGGCACCAGGCGGGCGACACCATGAATTGATGGCCAGCCAATCGTAGGGTACAAGGATATGGACAACCATTCACCCTCACACTCAAATTAAGGGACTATATAGAGCAGGTGTGTCAAACTCATTTTTTGTCGCGGGCCACGTGGTAGTTTCGATAACATCCGGAGGGCCGTTATGTCTTCCAACTAGGCTCCCAAAATTAATCGATTAAAAAATTGACAGCTTGTTCGTGCTGATCGATACATCATTTTTGGACACTCAAATTAGTACTAATTGTTTGGAATTATTGATTTAAAATGAGGAAACAAAAGAAATATTCCCTACACATCATTTGAATTTCATCATAAAACAGAACGTTGGCACTCATCATGTACTTTCTCGGGCCACACAAAATGATGCGGTGGGCCAGATTTGGCCCACGGGCCGCCACTTTCACACACTGGATATAGCGTGTTCGGTACTCGGACGTTTGGTCGACCGGACGTTTGGTCGACCGGACGTTTGGTCAACCGGACGTTTGGTCGACCGGACATTTGGTAGAACGGATGTTTGGTCGCTGGGTTGTTACTGTTGAAACCAGCTCTCAAAATTATGATCATGAGAGAGAGAGAGAGATTGAGAGAGAGAGAGTTTAATATCTAAATATCTAATATCAAAATATCAACAGTAAACTCTCATAATTTGACAGCAAGCGAACCCGGCGACCAAACGTCCGTTCGACCAAACGTCCAGTCGACCAAACGTCCGGTCGACCAAACGTCCGGGGACCAAACGTCTTTCAACGAAACGTCCGGTCAAGGAGTCTTCAAACAGCAGTATTTATCATTTTATGCACTTTGTTCTAATGGTCCAGAATTTATTTTGTACTTCTCTGAAGGCGTAGATGGCCCTGAAAGATCCGCACTGGTGTAACACATTATTGGATTTGATGTAATTGTAAAGGTAATTGCCCTGACCTTTTTTTCTGAGCCAGTAACGAGAGATGTGCCATTTAAGGTGATCTATTAATTCATTGAAGTTGATGATGATGGACCCCACAAACAATTTAGGTAGGTGTCCATTAGAGTCAAGGCACTATTAGGTGTGAGACAGACAACGCTATTACCTCATTAACCTAAAACTGTCCACAGCAACTCAACAACAACAAACAATGAACATGAATAGCAATAGTGGTGCACAGACAACCGCCAATGTGTAAAAAATATGCCATAAACTCTAATACACTAACCAACCAAGGTAAAAATAGTGCTTCTAATAATTCAGGGGAATCTGTACAAATGCTATTCAGAACGTGAACTTCATGACACGCACGTCCTCCATCAGACTTTGTGACTGGTTCATCAAGACAAGATTACCCAATGACATCTACAGTTTCACTTGGCTGCACGCTGAACTTGCCATTATTACGGTTAATGAGTAGGCCCGCTCACCAAGTGTGACAGGAGTCTGACAATTTAACTGCCCAAAGACGAAAGCTGCAGATGGAGGTGGATAATGGAGCCTGCAATATCATCATGGCTTTGGTAAAATGACGAGCATGGTGGATTTCCAACAAGCAAAAACAAAATAAAGAAACGAACAAAAAAAAGTAACAATGTCATTGCATAAAAATGCCCATTAACTCTATATTGCTCTATCAGCAATGCTACTTGCATTATTGGTGTTAATGGTTATGTACACAGTCTGTGGAGACTCAATACCATCAACTTTTTTGCTACATTTATATGAATCTCTCTGATAGTGTCAGTAAAACTGACCATTATTTATGCTGTTACAGATTTTCTTCAAAATATCATTCGTTTTACAGGACCAGCAAAGTTGCATTTATACATAGATTATATGTTCTTGTCTATGGTATGTGTATTGCAAAAAGAACGCCATGATACCTAAGATATTAAATTGCTATTAGTCCTAAAAGGTAAGAATGGATGATAGAAGACCTTCAGAAATGTTCTATCCCCTTTGGGAAGGATGTAGCATTGATTTTTAAGGATACCACATTAATGTTGTCAGTTGGCTTGTCTTGAATTTGTGATATTATGGCTCCAAGAGTTGGAGCATGCTGGTTTCTCAGCAGCGTAGTAAGACCTAAAGAGTTATATCATATGACTGGATGAAAACAAAATGTTTTAAATTGACAATAACATTATGAATGTGTTTAACAGCATTAGAGATTGTGTTAATAGTAAGTTTGTCTGACTTTGGTGTGAGACCGGTGACAATGTGAATGTCGGTGCAAATGTTTCTTTTTGGATATGCCCTGAGACTGACTGATGACCTTTTAAGGATGTAGTCAACTTTTGTCTTTTGGAGTCAGTTGTGATATCCAGAACACATTCCAACATTTCCTAATGACTAAAGAGGCGAGAAAAAAAACCCCAACAGATTTCCTTCTGTTTTTGTATATACTGCTGTTGGTTGAAAAAGATAAAGCTATTATTTTTCAAATTTGAGCATGCCAGTGGACAAAGGGGACGGACCAAGGATGAGGAAAAATTAAGTTCTGATTGCATCAAAAACCCAAAGAAGAGAATGGTCTCTGCAGGAAAATAGGCTGCCTGCTTATTGATTCCGTTGCAGCTAATAATGAAGTAGAATCCATCACTTACTGGTGAAAGAATATATTCACTTTTTTTTGCTAAAAACACCTAGAGAAGGTGAGCGCACGATGTTCATTGCGATCTCGAGCAACATCTATATTTCTGATCCAATGACATGCATGTAAATGTTATGAAGCATCAGAATGTGAAGAGCAAAATGACATTGTCAGCTCAAATCAGCTGGAGGGAAAGAGAAGAACACATATCTAGAGGATATATTCTGCAATATTTTTTTCTATACTGCTCACAAACACAACAAATAATCTTGAGCTCTTGCCCTAAATAACACAGTATCCTTTCATAAACGATGACAAAAGCAACCAAATTCAATCTAGTAAAAATACAATTATGCCTTCACGGTTAAAATATAACAAGTGGGTTAACTCACCTTTACTTTTTAGGTGTAAGTAAATGCCACAAAGACTTGCATTTAATCAGTCCTGTGGGGTACATTTAATTTACTTTAAGACACTACTGGGTAGCATGCTTTTAATAGTAGTTGATTTCATTTGACAATTGCGGTTTGCAAGTTTTTGGAGGAAGTCTACAATAAATCCCTGGCTTTATTTCCCTTTGTGTTTCTTTGGAGAAAAAAAGGCTTCATTAAATTTTATACATTTTACTCATCCCTTCTATTCTCCCGTTTACACTGGGAGCCTCCTTGCTCTCTCTGGAGTTCTTCGATGCAGTTAATTACAGCCTCTGGTATAGGATGTCATTATATCCTGTTGCTGTTCCTTCTGGCTTGCACACTGTGGTAGTTTATCAGTACAATATTATTAACGGGGGAAAATAAAAACAATGCCCAAAGTGACACTTTGGTTGCGATTCACCTGAGCCTTAGGTCACATAGGTAGAGCATCCCTAGTATGAGTTACAATGGAATCAGCACTTACATTTTTTGATCTCAGCATTTGTTCTTCCTGACAACAAAAATAGAGAAAGTGCTCCTACATGTACCCCTTCAACTGAATTGTCTGACCCTCAATGATGCAAGGCTCCACAGCAGCAATGAATACCCACTTTGGGATACTGCTGAGGACTGCAGACAGCCCTCATGTAATATCGAGATTTCCTGATGCAACCCCCTGACCCTCATCTTAGTACCTATGGTGGTAGGGTGAATGGAAATGAATAAAAATAGAAATTTTACAGTCCTGACAGGAATATTTTTTTCCTGACAAATCGCATGAAGGATAAATATATATGTATATATGTATATATATATATATATATACATATATATATATATATACATATATACATATATATGTATATATGTATATATATATATATACATATATATATATATACATATATATGTATATACGTGTATATATATGTATATACATGTATATATATGTATATACATGTATATATACATGTATATATATACATATATATATTTATATATAGATGTATGCACATATATAAACAGTTATTTCTATTTCAGCACTCAGTTTAATTTTTCATATGAAGGTGTTGGTTTAAAAAAAGTAATTCTCGTTATCTTTGTAGATTACAGCCAACGCTTTTAAATTAACAATTGGTACAACCATCTTGTACCTAACGGAGTGATGGGCAACTTACCTTAGAGCGTGGCGGCGCTCGGATGTACCATTTGCAGTCGACAGCTTCGTTGGCTCCAGCCTTTCCATCTCTGGTGATCTGATGAGACTCAACGATGCCTTCCGGACCAACCATGTCGTACTGGCATGCTGAAACACACCAATAACATACAGAAAATACACTCTGGTCAACTTAAATGAATAGTACAATACTTGGCTGTGGTAAATACTCTAAGAAAATGAAAATGAGTATTCATCATAAAAGAGTATGGTACTGAATGAATATGTGAGCAAGGATTAGTTAAAAGGCAGTGAGAGAGAGCAAATACCTACAGGGTAGGGGTGGTGGTACTCCCATGTCTGCAAAGTCTGGATCTGAGGAAGAAAAAAAAATGTGATTCAACTGGAATGCAAGATCACAGAACAAGATCTTAGGAAACACAACGCATTTGATAGAATAGTGGCTAAGTGACTGAAACATATAACATGGGCGTAAGTTAAAATACCATCCAGTTGGTTTTGTGTTTTTTTTTTACTCTTGTTCCCATAAGAAAAGGAAGATGACAATACAATAAAATAGATAAATAATTCATTGATATTTGAGAGGTTGAATTTTGTATTTTACTGAGATAATCACAGAAGGGTTTGAAAAAAGAATGAACCTTTTTAGACATTTTTAATTAAATAAATGGCCCTATACACTACACAAAGTTGGTCAACTCTGTGCCACACACAGTTAAATACGTAAATATCGGCTAGCCATCTGTCAGGATTGGTCAATCTATCATCATCTATTCAGGGTGTCCCCTGCCTCTGGCTCGGAGTCAGCTGGGACAGGCTCCAGCACCCCCATGACCCTAATGAGGATAAAGCGGTTCAGAAAATGAATGAATTATTCTGACCCTCTGTATACCTGTTAACTTAAGAGGCAGTGTGTTCTCCCTCTGTTATCAAAAACCTCTATCAATCTTATTAAAATAAAAATAATACATTTGGACCTCAGAAAGGGTTACATTTATACAAGAATATGTTACACTGCAAATTAAATACTGTTCCTCATTGCAGTTTTAGAGCTTTCTATACTACATCTGTAGTTAATAGAAGAAATAAAGTTTGGTGAAGTGCTAGAAAAAATGTAAAGGGCATTTTCAGAAGATACATTTAATACACGATGAAGTTTCAAAAAACTGGGTGCGCGCCAAACTCATACATTTTATCAGCCTCAGGAGATAAAGGAAGTATTTGGTAAAGTTGTGAAAGTCACCTTAACAAAGAAGGTTTGAAGCAACATTTTTTTATAATGTGGCAGTAAATCATAACCAGAGCCTTGGGCACCCTGAACCTTCGGACAAAAAGTTCAAAAGTCTCACTTATTTGGGATTTTCAGATACTAATTAAATGATAGAAACTTTGTCAAGGGTTGGGGGGTGTATTGTCAAGAAAAGAGCATGTACCATTGGGAACGTTTTTAGGTTTGGTTTGACCCCTGAAAATGTCTTGGCTTTTGTTCAAAGCAGTATTCAGTAAAGTGTTTGGATCAAAACAATAGAATAGAATAGTAACTGGCTGTTCTAAATGCTCAATTCACTCAGTTCACTGCTCGTTTGGACGAAAAAAAAAAATTGAGCCTTGCGTTTGTGTTATAACAATTTCCGACACAACATGTACTAACCATTTCCCGATAAAACAATCAAATTTCTTGGAAAAAAACTACAAAAATACAGGCAGCAACAGCAATTAAACTAAGTGGAAGAGGAAGCAATACGCGAAGAGGCCATCCCCTTTCTTTAAAAAAGAAAAGGACTAAAAGCTGTGGTTCAACGATATCCAATCTATCAAATTAAGTAAAGTATTTGGGTTGTTTATAAAAGTAGTTCACGAGGCAAAAAACGGGGTACTGGTGCACCAGTTTACATCTTAGGGTTCTTTTTAATTCAACTGATCCCACTGATAACTATTATCCAATAAAAGTGAAAGTTTTACAGTAGTATTCTGGCACACTATTACATTCTCGGTTAGAAGAAAACCGAACAAAGTCACAGTATGCCAGTCCAGTGACAGAGCATGCACGCTATTAGGTCTGAGATCTGATGAATACACACACACACACACACACACACACACACACACACACACACACACACACACACACATACACATGCTCACACAAGGCATTACTAAATGTCGTTATTCCAGACATGAGACACTACAACCCCCAACTGTGCTCACTGTGGAAGAAAGCATTGATTGCACGGCAGGAGCAACTTTCTTAAATGGCTGTGTCTGTGGATGCTCACCTTTTTCTCCCTGAGAAATGAGTCACAATGTTGGCTTATATGAGGTCTTATATAAGTGTTTTTTGCAAAGTTCAAGTTTGTAAGTATAAAAAGCAAGACATTTTCACACTGTGAAACTCGCCAGTTGAAATCTGAAATCAATTAGAATAAATTCTTAGTTTGACTTTCTGTGCCTAAACGTCCTACTACCTGCCAGGCAGATTAAAAAAAATAATTAATTGTACACAACCACAGTAATACGAACCATAACCTTTTAAAACATGTCATACATATGATTAATTTAACAACGGTTATTTTTTTGGGTAGCATGTTTGGCTGATGGGTTAGCACAGGGGTGTCAGACTCGGGGTGGTTCGCAGGCCGCGTTAACGTCAACTCGATTTCATGTGGGCTGGATCATTTTAGACATAATATTTAGATTTTTTAAAAATAAATGGATTAAAAGAACTGGATTAAAAGCCCTGAATATTCAGTTTTTTATAGATCTAAAACAATGTTTATTTTAGCTTTTTATATATATTTTTAGATTTTATAAAATGATTTTTGAACTAAAAACACAGAAAAAAATGATTAAAAATTTACAATTATTGATTTAAAAGGGGGAAAATCAGGAAATTTAATATACATCCATACCACTGTGTCAAAGTGGTGGCCCGGGGGCCAAATCTCGCCCGCCGCATCATTTTGTGCGGCCCGAGAAAGTAAATCATGGGTGCCGACTTTCTGTTTTAGGATAAAATTAAATTGAAGATTATAGATGCATATTATATTTCCTGATTTTCCCCCTTTTAAATCAATAATTTCAATTTTTAATCCATTTTTTTCTTTGTGCTTTTAGTTAAAAAAACATTTTGTAAAATCTAAAAACATATAAAAATATTTTCTGTTTTCCACTTTAATACGGAACATAATGATTAAAAGACATTTTCCCTTACTAAGAAAAAAAGCTCAAATAAACACTTTTTTAGATCTATAAAAAAACGGAATATTCAGAGCTTTTGATCCAGTTCTTTCAATCCATTCATAAGAAAAATATCTAAATATTATATCTAAAATGGTCCGGCCCACATCAAATCGAGTTGACGTTAATGCGGCCTGCGAACCAACCCGAGTCTGACACCCTTGATCAATACTCTTCATTTTGATTTGATCCCAAAACAGAAAGTCGGCACTCATGATTTACTTTCCCGGGCCACACAAAATGCTGCGGCGGGCCAGATTTGGCCCCCGGGCCGCCACTTTGACACATGTGAGTTAGCAGGTCTGCTTCATATGGGTTTTTTTGCCTTGGGATTAACTGCCTGACTGCTGATCCTATTACAAGTATGCGTGTATAAATTGAAACATGCTCAATCAGACCATCTACTTATACTTATTAAAGTGACCAGCAAGGGAATTCACAAACACAATGAGTTTAATGGCCGTCTTTTGTTTTTTCCCAGAAACCTATAGCCTCCAACAAGATATGTTGCCATGTGCAGTAGGAATGAAGATGCGCATGAAAGATGATAAAGGCAAAGCGGCAGACAGTTAATGAAACAGTGGCCTTCAGGTCATATGTGCTGCTTGCGCCAGAGATTTATGATTGGTTGCTGGCTTCATTTAACCCTTTGTCATCACAAGGCCAAGCCAACTCAGAGGAATACATACACGTGAAGCACACTTTAATTCTCACATAGCAACAGAGGGGCCTCTTAAGAGGCTACTGTGCTTATAAATGTCTCTTGCACGACCTATGAACTTTTTAGACTAGACGTGGTGAATTTTAATCAGGAGGCCTCAATTTTATCATCAATCCCACCCTCTGTCTGTACTTCCACCTTGAGCTATTGATTCAATGAAATATCCAGAATGATGGTTTATACAAAACGTGTGCAGCGTGTGTTTCTGGTTTGTGCATCATGTGCGACTGAAGATGAAGACATTATTTGTGGGGCAGAATCTGAAAATAATGACAGTATTTTTTGGACTATCAATCTCACTTGAGAAAAACATTCCACCGGCAAAAAGAATACACAATTAAGAGGAAAACATGCCTTATACTGTAGTAAAAATTATTTTTTGTGAGACTAGGAACAAACAAAATTATAGTAATATCAATAAACTGGAAAACAATAGGCTGAAAAGGTGTCTGTCAACATAATGTATTAAATTATTTAGTTAAATACAGTCTAAACAATACACCATACTTCAAACTCTTGACAAGACTCCAAATCACAAGAAAATCAATTACAGTCTCCATCTTTAGAATAACTTCGAACTGTGTGCAGTTCTGCTACTATCATGACTTTCAAAAGAGAAGTAGTAGTTTCACACAAAAGTGCCTAGTGGTTCAATTTACAGGAACCGAAAAGCGCGATGGCGTTGAAGTCGTGAATCCTGGACCAAATCGGATACTGCAATACTAAAAAAAATGTCATTTCTGGTGCCGGTACCATTTCTGAGTATCAGATCGGGACACCACTACTTTGAACAAATTTAGAGAACATGGAAAGAAAGGGTCAAAGCCACCAAGTGTTGTAATTCAAAAGCACAAAGTGTGCAACTTTTTCAAAATGCTCCCCCTGAAAAAACATAATGCTTTTTCCAGTGTGAGTGTGTTGGTATTAGGGATATTGGACGTTTTATTCTACGAGAGTAGTATTTACCCCATACTTAGCCTTACCGTAAGAGTAAAAAAAACTTTCAAAAAATGCATCTAAAAGAATAATACAACTAATAATAATAAAATATTAACTAATGCCAACCAATCCATGGTATGTGCTGGTGCCAGGACTGTGTACACATATTTGTATATACATATAGTACATGCCCTATATCATTCCACATCCCCGCAGGTAGCTCATTCCCTCCACTTGTGTCCAATTCTGAGCACATCCAAACATTGCCACACCCTGCGGTCTCTTCATAAAGCCTTGCTAAAAGTAATCTTCTGAAGATTACAGTATTTACCGCTAGGAAAAGTGAATATGCTGTTTTACAAGCTAGATAGCATTGTTCATACATGCACATTTAAGCAAAGGTACGCAGAAAATAAATATGGAAAAAATCAGGACTATTCGAACATGTCACGCAAACCATCAGATAAATAAAATAATTCACCAGGAGCTCAAAATCATGTTTAAATGACACAGCATTGTAGTGTATTCATTATAGGCGCCAGACATTTAGATCATCAGGCACCGATCATGCAGCTTTGCAACATGTTCATATTTTCAAGTAAGCTGGCAGTATGTTCAGTAGTGCTGTAGTAAAACAGGCAACACTGCAAGTTTTATTAATGAAATGAAGCACTCCGACTGGGAATTGAAGTGTCAATGCTCTAAATTTGAATGAATGAAAGTAAAATATATGAAAAAAAAACATTGAATGAGTCTCAGGGTTTCTCTCATTCACACAAAACTTAATTTCCCAGTGTCCCCATTTCCTTTCTGAGGCTCTCCACCGTGACATTTGAATAAGCATTTGATTAATAATGTCTGTTTAAGTGGTTGATCGAGCTAATAAAGCGTTGTCATTAATCATGGAAGGTAGAACTGAGAGTGAAGTTTAGCATGGGTACCCGAGACATTGAAGGAGTGGGGGGGAAAAAGGGAAGAAAACTTGTTTTGACTGATTGGATACAACCCCATGCATACTGTGGCCAGTGATTACCATTGACTAACTATTAATCATGTACTGAAGCATGAGAAAACATAAAAAAATATAGCTGGTGATATTAATTAAATTGATTTTAGTATTCACCAGGGGGAGTTTAAGCGATTGTTCTTCACACTTGCGTGGACACGATGCCTGACCTTGGCCTGTATTGAATGGATCATAACACTAACATACCCTTGAGCCTTAAATGCACCAGCGGACGTTGTAAGTCGTCAGAAATACTGTATGAGCTTGGAGGGTGGAGTGTCACAGAATGTGATCGCTGCCCTTGTGTGAACTTATGCCTCAGATGATGCATTATTGATCCCTAACAGAGGGTGCTATGAAGGTGATCCACATTTGTTGAGTTGAGCAGTCAGTACATTGGATTTTCCTTCGCAGAAAAACACATTAATATACAGTTATTCTCTAACTTTAATGATTAGAAAACACAGTATGCACTCCTCATACAAGCTAGTTTTTACCACCTCATCAAACACAAGCTGCTCTTTTTGATCACTTACATATCATTCATTCATCTTTCATACTGCACATCCTCGTAAGGGTTGCGGGGGTTTCTGGAGCCTATCCCAGCTGACTTTGGCCGGAAGGCAGACTACTGGTTGCCATTCAAAAGTATTTGATTGGCTGCTTCCTCATTCTCACTCAAATCTGTTGCTGAAAGAAAAATTAAAGCCATCTCCTCATGGCGTGAACATTAATTGCACGACATGTTGTGGCAGGACCTATTTGGTCAAAACAGTGACATTGTGTCACGCCACAGGCACATTGATGGTCACCAGGCTGGTGTAGATGTCGCTTTGAGAGCGCTAGAACTGACTATGGCTGCAACAGGGCATGGGCTCATCCTAGATAAGTGTTATCAAAAAAGACAAACACATTGATACTCACATTTACATTTATGTTAAACCTGACATACACATTGTGGATTGTGTCAGGAATCCGGAGAATCCAACTAAAACCCAAGGCAAACTGCAGAGCAAGGGTGTCAGACTCGGGTTGATTCGCGGGCCGCGTTAACGTCAACTTGATTTCATGCTGGCCGGACCATTTTAGATATAATATTTAGATTTTTTTTATATAAATTGATTAAAAGAACTGGATTAAAAGCCCTGAATATTCAGTTTTTATAGATCTAAAACAATGTTTATTTTAGCTTTTTTATATATTTTTAGATTTTACAAAATGATTTTTGAACTAAAAACACAGAAAAAATGGATTAAAACATTACAATTATTTATTTAAAAGGGGGAAAATTAGGAAATTTAATATACATCTATACTCTTCATTTTAATTTGATCCTAAAACAGAAAGTTGGCACTCATGATTTACTTTCCTGGGCCACACAAAATGATGCGGTGGGCCAGATTTGGCCCCTGGTCCGCCACTTTGACACCCGTGCTGTAGAGAGTATGCATATAGCCGAGATTTAAAGTCCCACAGTCTCGTCAGGGGTTACGTTACTGAATTTGATTAATGAACTTCAATGAGCCAAAACCCCTATGAAGAGGCAAACCGTTACCAATACGTATTACATTTATTGCACAATTTCAATAGTAAAGAATCTGTGTGAGTCCTAATTTTTGGAATACTCTTTGGCAACCAATTATTTAATCATTTTGGAAAAACGTAAAATAGTGGGACTTCAAAATCTTGCTTTTAAATTCAGCATGGAACAAAATAACAATAAGGGCAAAAATGATAACAGACAAACTATCTGAGTGCCCTTCATGAAAAGAGGGGCCAAAAGAACGTCTTCCAATTGTCCTTCATATTGAGGAAAGGGACACAAACATGGTTGTGCTTGCATACAAAACTATGGAATGTGTTTGGTGAGGTTTGGTCAGGAATTCAATCTTTTTGATTGGTTCATTTACTAGGTATACAAAGCAGCTGAACCTCTTATCGATTTCACGACTCGGTTTTTGTTTTTGCTCTTTTGATTTTAAGTGTTTGGCTACAGTCAAATCAAGCAGGGTTATTTAATAATAGTTTAGATGTTCATATCATTAGTTTTGATCTTGCTGCATATCTAAATATGTGCTGATTACCAAACTAATCTTCAAATAGCAAATTTGGCTATTTTTCTTGTAGTGTAGTCATTTTTATGATTTAAAAAGGACACTACGAAGAATAGCTTCCACCCTAATGTTACTCTGAATTTACTGTGACAAATTGGAAGATTGTAGTGTTTGTGCATGAATTCGTGGATGTCAGCGTGTGTGTGTTTGTCTGTTGGTGCATTGATCAAATCCTTAAATGTATGCCATGGTTTTTTCAAAGCTTCTGGGAAACAACGCCAAGGACAAGATGCAGACCCTCGGCCTCCACTTTGGAAGCATTGCATCGGATCTTCACTTCAAAAAAGACAAATGGGAGGTTTTTTAGTAGAGGAGGGAAAATGTGTCTTGCTGACCAAACTCCTGAAGGAGCACTTAGTGAGTCCTCTGCATCACAGGTGCTTCTGTCTAAGTGACAGACATATTCCATCCAGCTTCCATTTGGGCAGCCATGCAATTAATCAACACAACATCACCCCTGAGCCAGTGATTACGGCACACAGGTGCATCGTAGCGTAACCGACAGAGACGAAATCACATAAAAGAACATTCCGCAAAGAATGTCTGAGACTCTTGATTGCTTTCTCAAGATTGTGTTTCAACACACTATCATCAAGAAGAGAGGGGGAGCTGGCTGTGTTTTTCAATTTTCGAGGACCACGGGGAAGTTCAGAGGCTCAAACATGCCAGTGTCACTATAGATTCAACCAAAGTTTTATGTGAAAGGAGACAAGACCATCCACCAGTCCCATTAAAAATAGTAACTTTGTAGACATTCTAACCAGCATGTTAGCTGCCAACAAGAAATGAGGGGGTCCTGAACTCACGCAAGGATAGGGAGAACATGAAACCTCCAAACAGAAAGACAGAACCTGAGATTGAACCGTCAATCTCAGAACTTCTACTCTAGTAAAAATATTTATTTTCAAGTAGAATTTTAAATATTATAAAATGCAATATTTGCAAACTTAAAATTGTATCTATTGCATCTAATAATGTATTACAGTCTTCCACATTTTCTGGTGTATTTTCTCTTATGTATTTGTTGCATTCATCAATTCATTTTATTACTTGAATTTGCTTATTTTTTTCATTTATTCATTTTGTGAAAGCCTCACAAGGGTTGCAGGGGGTGCTGGAGCCTACCCCAGCTAACTATAGGCACCAGGCAGCATACTCGGAGGAATGAATCTGTGCTACAGAATTGAGTGTGTAAAATGCGTAAAAGTGATGTGTTAATTAATACTAGAAACAGCATGCAATGGACATGACATTATTTTTGATCAAAATTGCTCATTTAGCATAAGGTTTGACTATGCATTCTCTTTTGAATGATGAAACAGCACTATTTAAAGGCTGAATTAATTTTTGGAAGTGGTTATCCTCCTTATCTTGGCCAAATAGTCCAGCTAATTATTGTTTATGTGTTTGTGAATTGAAAGTGTGACTGGAAAATTTGTTTATCGTTCATGTTGTGTTTATAAGTACAAGATGAGCACATAAACTCTAAATGGAAATTGAGTCAGATTGGTATTGTATTCGAGGTCACGAGTGATCACTTACTTACGGGTTTGAATAAAACAATGAAACCGTGCAAACCTGCCAATAGTTAGATTTGTAATTAACTTGACTGAAGGGATGAAAATAAGAAAAGATACATTTTATGTTTTTATGTTAATTTAATGTCAATCTCCTCTCAAAATGAAGACATGATAGTATTGCTACCTTAACAGCAGCTTCATTGTGAGTGACCGATAATCACTTCAATTCCAGGGTGATAGCAGGGCTCTGGATCAATTCTACAACATGCAGGATGTTTCCATTGAAACCAAAATACAACCAACAAACATATTTGTTTAAATAGTTGGTTGTTGAATGTGTTTAACCCATGCACTATCATTAAAAAAACATATCAGAAAGAAAACTTTACCCAACTAAAAATGGATATAAAATACAGCATGTTCCCTTAAAGACCTGTTCTCAGCATCCCATATCTGACTCTAAAGGTTGAGCAGCTCTATTGCTATTAAACACATCATTTCTCAGTTTTCATCATACCTGCACTGATTTCTTACCCAACTGAAGCACCAGCAGCTAAAAATCAATAGCATGGTATCAAGATATCAGCTTTCATTTGAAAGCCAGTGTGCACCAACATGCAATCTCACAAAATACACAACAGATTCATAAAAAAAACCTACGTAGAAAATGCAGACTAAATTTAGAATCTTTTTCAATAGGTAGTCACTGCTCACTAAAAACCATTTGACTACATTAAAGACACAATTAACCATCAACATTCAAAAATGTAATTACAAATATTTACATTTTACCACCTTTTTTCAGGACATGTTCTTTTATTTGCCTTTCTCACACTTCAAAAATATGTACTGTATGTTATGTTTGATGGAAACTATGATGTCTGTATGCACCTGGGTGGCAACCAATTCAGGGTGTACACCTGCATTCTGCCTATTGTTGTCTGGGATGGGCTTCAGCACCCCACTCAAGCCCTGAGGGGATAAGCGGTACAGAAAATGAATAAATGAATGAATGTTGTCCGTAGGTATGAATGTGTGATGATGCCTTTTTGTACATCTCTGTGATAGGCTAGTGACCATCTCCAGCTATACCATCCCTCTTTCTCAAAACCACATTGCCCCCAACATAGTAACAGAAATGGATTTGTATACCCATGTTTCTTATATTGAGATTAGTAATCTTCTGATGAATTCAGGTCATTCAACATACCCTAGCAGATAGTATTGTTCTTTGACAAAATTCTAACTGGTGAAGAGTAAGTGTAAGCAAGCTATGCTGGCTTGAGGACAACTACAATTGTTCTTTCAATCAATTGATTCAAGTCACAGACAGTTAATTGTAATGACCTAATTGTTGAAGACAAATGAATATAGGCCTATGTTGTCTGCACTGACCTTTCCGGACCATATTGAAAATATTGTGTTGTCGATAACATGTAGAAAATGTGAAATGTGACTTGGTGTGCACAGACTAGATATGCACACGTTCATCCATTTGCTGATGTTTCCTTTCTTTATTACTATACTCCCATAAATAGTGTGTTGGTTCATACTACTTCAAGTACTATCAGCCACTAAACTAAATCCATAATCAGTTTCAAGCAATGGCCTCACTATGAGAGTGTCCTTGAGTGGTAATCTATGTGCAACCTGTTCTTGGAATGGCAAGGAAATACATATGGCAAAAGCAGGAGTGGATGCTAGTGGGAGTCAGAGAAAGACTATTTTAGAATGTATTCATATCCTGTTTTTTTATTTAACATTTATTTTATCTAATCTTTATTGGAAAACTGCAACACAAGGCTATATCTGACCCCTGTAAGGCAAAGAGAGTCACACTTTTCATTATTATTATTAAAGCAAAGATTTTAATCTTTGTGCGTAGAAATGCAATATTTGTTCCAGGGTGATAAGCAATGACAGAAAATAAGAATGCAAAACAAACAAACAAAATACACATGCACACAGACACAAAAACAACAACTGACACTTTTGGTTGAATAAAGAAAAATGAGACTTTATCCATCCATCAATTTATCCATCTATTTTTTTAGAGCAGTGTGTCCAACCTATTCCACAATGGTTTTTGTTCCAAGATGAACAACATTTTACAAATCTGGTGTCTTAAAAATATAATCACTAGATTGCCATCAAGTGTGGCTTGTTTCAGCAGAAACCTTATTGGTTAAACTGTCTGTGCTTAATCAGTTAGAAGAAAATCCTGCATCCTAAAGACATCCCAGTTCTAGAGTACTGATCCGCATGGAAGGTTTAGGCAAAATGTATCATATTCCTTGGATTGAGTCCTGGCCAATCAGAGTGCACACGTAAAGATACCATTCAACACACATTGGCAATTTGAAGTATTTAATTAAGCTAATGTGATTGTGAGAGAAAGCCAGAATGTTTTCTGGGGAAAAACAACACAAGCAGAAGGGGGATTAAAGATGAAATGTAAACCTCGTACAGGTTTTATGTGAGTGAGACATGCTGACCAGGTGGCTCACCGTGCACGATCAGAATTTCATTTGAAATCAAATAAAATCAATGTCAAAATAGCATGGCCTACAATACTTGGAAAACCTTCAATATACATGATACTGTAATACAAATATACAAAGTAGATGCATTTGTCCTTTAATACACTAAATACACCATCGACAACATTGATTCTTTTATAATCCAGATGATTACAGCAAAGATTTGCTCCCCAAATCCCCTCAAAACAATACAAAATAGTCTTACCTACCAAATCTACTCTATAATCCTATTTGATATTTGTTGTTGTATCATTAAGTTAAAATAGGAGTTCACTTTAGGGAGGGGAAGACAATTCACATCCTGTAGCAATATTTTCCTTGCCAGGTGTTAAGACAGTGATATTCTTTTATACATCTACCACTAGCAGTGGTTCAGTTGTCTTGTTTGGGTTCAACAGTGTTAAAGAGTAATTTTTCATCATGTGGGCAAGGATGAGACTCTGTCAAAGTGTCATCCGTGTTCTGTGAACCTTTCAATGCTTCACTTTGAAACATGAAAGCTTCTATAACACTACGACTGAACTCACTAAAAAGTGCTGACAAAAAATACCTTGACACATAAGTAACATTGTGAGCCAAATTTACGGTATTTAGATGTTCTCAAAGTCTAATTTCGCCTCTTTGAAGTGAGCCACGTCTTCTTTAGGTGTGTTGACTTGAAGTGAACAGAACACGTGAGAGTAAAAGTGTTCAAATGTTCTCATCTAACATCAATTGAAAGGCTTTTGCCTTTGCAGCTTTAAGCATGGATCAGACCTACTTGGCAGGAAGACGTTTGCTTGCCACTAACACAAAACGGATGCTCGCCAAAAGCTCGCCTTTGGAATTTCTCCGCAGGGATGCTACTACATACTTTATTTTACTCAACAAGTATGTCAGAGTTGAGCTCTGATTAATAAAAAAACTGCAAGATATGAACCCCCACCCCCAACGGACATTAACGCTTGCTACACTCGTGAGCCTATGGTTCTTCGTGATCTTTTCACAGTGTGCCTTATTTTACAGGTTTAATATAGCCTTTCCTGTGAAAAGATTTGAAAGAAATATAATATTTTTGACAGCATGCAGAGCCAAATGACGAGATTAATGGTGGTTAAGCTCTCAGCTAGCACGTTATGTAACAGGTCACATCAGTTACTAGAAAACGAGAACAACTTCTCGTCCAAAAAAAATCAAACAAAACAACTACTTCTTGACATTGGCATAAGATTTACTTTGGAATCTGTTTGGGGAATGGCAGGTAATATAATTGTATCCTGTACATTCTTCTTTGTTCTAAGATAAGGGTTCAAATGTGGCATTAGGTCTTCACATTCTTTGAATTTGACCATATCCACATTTTTTGTGTTATATTGCTGTATGTCAAACACCTTTACCACCTCTTGAACATGCCTTTCTCCTTGTAAGTCTAAGGATAATAGTTGGTTTAACATTGTTCCGACAAATAGTGTATTTTGATTAAAACGTTGATTGGAGAGGGGAAACCTGATACAAAGGTGCACAAAAGTATTGGCTGCTTAGTTAAAATGATCTATAATGCCCTAATATGAACCGCAAAACCAGAGACACGTGGCAAAATGGAAGATCATGATTAAAATGGATCGCAAAAATAACCAGAATGGCTAAGGCCCAGTCCATGATCAGCATCACTGAATCATTACTATCAACGTCAAATATAATTAGTCCTGTAACTCTTCATAACAATTATGATTGATTAACAACGCCATAGATAATAATTCATTGAATCTTCTATTTTGTGCTTTTCATGGAATTCTAAAACGTTTTACATTGCATTAGTCATTCGCTGAACAATTGGTGGCAATGAGATACAATTGCAGCCACGGCTGCTCCGGGGCAGACTGATAGATGTGAGGCAACCAATTAACGAAATGGCCCTCCTCGCCACTGACCCTCTTGCTCTAGTTTCACACAGGCAAGGTGGTTGAATTGTCTTGGCCAAAGACAAGACCACTCAACCAGCTGTGCCACCGGCGCCTCAAAGAAACACTTCTGCAGAGAATACATCGGAGGTCCCTTGATTTAAGATAACCCATGAACGTTTCTTGTTCCTCGATTCACATGTAAGAGACCTGAGACAATATGGTGGCCTGAGAACAACTTCAGGGTTGACTTCAATGTTTTGAGGGACAAAGGTTGCAATTTAGAGACTTGAAAGGAATTCTGTAATCGTTAAAGTTTGTTATGTATAGGACATCATTATACGGATTAGTATGAGATGCCGAGTTCATGTCACGATGAATAGTGATAATCATATGATAATACAAATACCCATTAAGACTTAGTGTCCTAAGGCTGGAAGGTCGGTACAGCAATCAAACTGAGGTGGGGTGAACCTAATGCTAATGATCCTTTCCTGTGATCCTAAGAGAATGTAAAATGTAATCTACATAATGGACTTATTTATGTGTACGTGTATGTGTATATATACACATTTATATATACATATATATATACACACATATACATATATACACACATATATACATATATATACATATATATATATATATATATATATATATATATATATATATATATATATATATATATATATATATATATATATATACATATATACACACATATATATACACACACACACACACATATATATATTGCCTTGGGCAAACTAGCGGAGAATTGGAAAGAAAAGAAAACACAGCAAAACATTCAGAAGTTTGTGCTAAAGCATTTACACACATTACGATTTTGAACCACGCTAAAATGGAGTGATGTCTATCTTGGTGGCAAGTGACTCATTGAAAGGTGCCGTCTGAAAATTCCTTGAGATATGGCTACTCTAACACAAGGGTCCATTCAGCAATCTCTACTATCTAAATTGAAAAGGGTATTTATACCAACTTAGGGATCGTCCCTTAATTAAAGCAGCCATGCATCAGTAGGGTTACATAACATGTCTTTTCGAAAAGGAGGGAGATAAGCACATCCTTTAAAGAGAATTTTAATTTTCTCAAATTGGCTTTTCGGGTCTCCACGATGGTGTGAATGTGCCTCGACTACAGTGCTGTAAGAGCTTTAATCAGATGTCAGAAGGGTTATTAGAAGAAAAAAATAGGTCGATTCCATTTGAGGTAATAAAACCCTTTAAATTGGTCAGTGCTTGATATTGAAATGGAATAAAGAATAAAATAGAAAAAGGGGCCAAAAATGTGTGAAGCGGAAATGACTATATGAAGTATAAATTATAACTCATTCAACTTTTTCATTCTTAATTACTCTTTTATCACCTCTGCTATTAGTTCACACTAGTGCTTGTGTTGTCTCCTGATTGAAACACTAAGGCACTGAATGAAGCAAAACCCAAACAGTTTTGCCTAAATAAAAAACAAACACTAAGATTATGTACACTACAAGTATATTTAAATCATCACTAAAATTTAAATCAATGAAGAGCAGTGAGAACTACAACACTTAATAATCTGATAATGATAACAATAATACCAGACAGTACCAGACTGCACTTTCCATGTTATGAAATCATGGCTGTCATTATTTGTTAGGTTTATGAATTAAACGAATTAATAGTTACATTTTCTCACCCAATTTAGTTGTGAATTGATGTCAAATTCAGACAGAAACGATCTGTTTATCATTTAATCATAATGTTGAAACATTGTGTTCATTAGTGAAGGTTGTCATGATTTAGTATTTTTATTAATTACCCTTATTTATTAAACAAAGTGGCAGTCACCTATCTCCATTTTTCAAAATTTGGGGCCTTTTTAACCCAAATAAATATATATAAATAAATAATATAGCAGTGGTTGATTGTTTATCTATCCAAGCAATGTTTGTTTAGCATATTGCTGCTATACATGAAGTTATAATACTGTACTTTGACATAATGCAGGTTATGTTTGCATTAAATCCACATACAGTTATCCTTCGAATTTTCAACAATGATTCAAAATCCCAAAAAATGCTGGAATAGGCTCCGCGGTCTTTCTGTGCATGATACGAAATGTAATCCAAAGAAAATAGAAAAAGGCTAGACGACGTCCTTATTGTCTGTTTGTATTATTTGGCGCATCATTCTTCTTCTACAGTGAAATTTCGCTTCTTCTGCGTTGAGTGCCAACCATTTCAGCAACAACGAAGAAGTGTTGCCCTGACTTCTGCCATTTTCAATTCCTGTCTTCTGCTTGCGAGTTTCAGCGTGAATTTTGACATTTTTATACTTATATACAAAAAAAAACGCAAATCTTGGAGCCACAAAGTGGTGAAGGATCACAGTATAGGTCTTGAGATTCAAACCTGAGAATGGGATGCTGATATGTCCACCATTAGGTCACTGTATTGCTAATAAAGGCAATTTATCTACAAAATGTTGCGTGTTTATTTTTTTAATTATTTTTTTAAAGCAAATAACAATGTTTTAGGCAATTCCAACATTTTAAGGCAGACCAAAAGCACACATGCTTGACAAATAGTGTGTCAAGAGAAACAGCTTGGAGCCTAAAACCTCTGTAAATTAATATTTAAGCTGGACTTAGGCTGCCTTTTCTTCACACGCTCTATTCTATTTCTCTCTGCACAATATTTTACAAAGCCCTGCTGTCTCTTCAAAAGCAAAGCAAGATAGAAATCAAGGAATTTGACGGATTTCCACTTCACGTTCGACGTTGAAACTAAGCTGCAGACGAACAAGGTTTTTAAGGCTTGTCCTCTGTTCAGTCTTCATTTCAATGATTGATTACTCGCTGCAATTCATTTCTGTCACTCAGGGGACTCAACAATGGCATTCACAACGCTTGCTTGACTGAGTTCTTCAGGGAGAATAACTAATCTTTAGAAGGATTATGCACATTTCCCTGATTTAAATGCCATAGAAAACACCTGGGGGTGGCCCGGTATAGAAGTGTTTAGCGCGTTGGCCTCACAGTTCTGGGGACCTGGGTTCAAATCCAGGTTGGTCTTCCTGTGTGGAGTTTGTATGTTCTCCACGGATCTGCATGGGTTCTCAGTGTATTCCGGTTTCCTACCACATTCCAAAAAAGATGGTGGTAGCCTGCCTGGACAATCTAAATTGCCTCTAGGTATGAGTGTGAGTTTGAATGGTTGTCCGTCTTCTCGTGAGATTTCACTTGCAAAGGCTTTTCTGTTCTAACCGTTCAATATTACCCCAGATAGAAATTATAAATGTTTAGCAATTTTGCAGGAACCATGTGAGCAAACACAAACAACTGAAACAAGATAATAAAATTAAATATTAAGCAACAAAACAAAACTTAAAATTATGTTCTGTGTGAAGTATTGAGCCAACAAAAATTGCTTTTTACGACTGATTTTTCTAAAATGCACAATGCACATGTCGTCAACAAAGTCAATGTCAAATTTATGAACACTTTAACAACAGCACCCCTCTTTTCACTTGCACCATAACTGTCTTGCATCCCATGATGATAAGCAAAGAATAAAACTGCATTCAGCATCCTAAGAAAATCTTAAGAAACATGTTAGAATTTTGTAATCAACAAGGGTTAAAGGCAGACGAATCAGGGACTCACTGCCGGAGCGGATCCGCCATGCTCCCATTAAAAGATGAAAAAGTGCCTGGATAGGGGGTTTTTGGTGGGCCGGTCAGGCTCATACTCCACAGTGGCTGCTCATGAATAGTGCAATTTATTGTTTACCTTAGGCACCAGAATAATGCACTGAAATGTTGGTTTTTATTCAGTAGGGTTACCATTGGTTGCTTAGGAACCCGTTCCAATTAGATCATGGGTTTCAGTACCCAATCCTACTCTCTACCAAAATAAGGAGACATGTTTCAGTTGTGCCATGACTTCAGTTGATGCCTCCTAATATTTTGTGTCGAGTGTAGTAGCAGTTTTGTTTCATGATCATAGCGAGTTTTATGCAATATGATGAACACGAGAATGTCAGGGCTAGAGTCGAGACAGGACTCAGATGCTGAGTACAACAAAAATGTTTTCATTTTCAAGCCCTCGGTCTCTGGGGAGAATCAAGCGTAATCCAATGAACAAATAAATAAAAATCATTCCAAGGTGGAAAAACATCACCAAACAAAAACTCACTCCTTCTGGGAAGAGAAACAAATTGACTAAATTCAAAGTGGCAAACAAGGTAGGTATCGTATCATAAAACAGATCGGTTCCCTCAGTGTACGAAGACTGTGGCCTTTTGTAGCGTCAGCGGACAAAGACACTGCGGCACAACACAAGGGACACGCTGACAATTTACACACGGGGTAATGGGACAGAGGTGAAAACAATAGTTAATCAGGGATGACATGAGGTAGGGCTAGTACTCTGAAATGAGAACAGTAATAATTTCCAAATAAAAAAGGAACTGGAGCAGCAATAACCTCAATGCAGTGAGACAGAGTAATCATCCTTGAGTATCATCCTTCGGCAGGATTTCATCATTTACTTGAATAAAACCTCAAAACTAGGGCTGAACAATATTGGGAGAATTTTTTATTTTTTTGCGGGGTTTCAATATAGTGTGATACATACAGTGATATAGAAAATTTCAGCTTTTTCACCAGATGATCTGAATATCTGTACTTGGGAAGATGTTGGCTTACTCACCATAACTACATTGTATTCACATAAATATGTTTAATTCAAGCTAAGGGGGTTCATCTGTAAATGGTGAAGATTGCTGTATACATACAAGGGTTTCAGGAGACTTTTATGGAGCAAAAGAAAAGTTTGGGTGTTCAAGTAAAAAAACAAAAGGGAAAAAAACAACAAAACAATCAGAAGTCCAATTCTAGGACTATTCCACATGCACATATTGCTATGGCAATGTTCAAGCGATATATTGTGCAGGTTTTAATATATTAAATGATAAATTTACCATGTATCCATTTGAAAAGCAAGCAGAGGGAGATAAATGGGCTTTCCAGGAATGTGTCTTTCATGCAATGTGGTTTTAAACGGATCACAATGTTACAGGCTGTTAGTCTGCACAGAACTGCTACTCTGTGTTGTCATGGTCAGAAAAGCCTATTAGAAAAGCCAGAAGCTAATCAGCCAATTGGTGTTCCAATACAGATGGTGGCAAGAAAAGCCCATGTCAGCTCAATGAATATTCAAATCAAAGCCTTGAGGGGAACCATGGGGCAGCCACATCCTTTTATCACCTATCAACATAGAAATGCTTATATTCCACTAGTCATGTATTTCTTGCATTCTACTTTCTTATGCTGAGCAGATAATTCCCCTGTAGCATGTGCACATTGTGGCTTTGTTTTTTTTTTGTTTTTTTGTTCTTTTCCTGCAGCTCTGCTCCTAGATGTACATTTTCCAGTGTGAGGGAATAATAAGAGGCAGCAGCAATCTGTGTGTGGCCACGTGCATTGTATAGTGCCACTGTGATTAATCGTGCTTGCCAAATGGAAAATGAAAAGCCAGCAAGGCTGTGTTGCTCGGCCCCGCTGTCGGTGTGGGAAAAAAAAAACAAGTTCACATGATTGACTTTGCTGCCTTTTTTAATGGCTGCGTGCACTCGGCAATCTGCCAGAAAGATTTCAGTTGTCCTATGGAGGAAGCCTTTAATGACAATGTATACACATTGTGGTTCTGGTTCAAATAAAAATGTGGTTTGTGCCAAAACAATTCCAGATGGTTTGAGGACCAATTGTCGCCAGGGTTCAGCGTCTCATGGTGACACTTTCGAGCTGAAAACGCTAAAATATAAACATGGCACAATCTGTCTGACGACTCTGCGAAACCTAATGTGACAAGCAGCTTTCTGACAATCAATAGAAAACAATCAAAATCAAAAGGTTCTAGTGATTTAGTAAGTAATATTTAACACAAAAAAGGTTGGTGGCTTTCTGAGTGTAAAAAGTTTACCATTCATTAATGATCATCTCAGCCAATACTTTCTTATTTTCTATAGTCCATGCTAGGTTGTTGGTGAGTTACAGACTACCTAGTTGCCTGTTCACTATTTGGAAGTTTGAATAAAAACATAGAAAGCATGTTTGACACAGGAAATACACCAGGAGTATCTGCGTTGCCTCTACATCAAGACTACGAAAATGTCTCAGGAAAACTACACTGGTTAGGTATATATGCGACTCAAACATAGGAAATCCTCAGGGTTCTCACAAGAATGCACAAATTCAGGCACAATCTCGCAATAATATGTTTCTGTCGAACTCATACCAATTGTGAATAAACAATGGATAAATGCTACCTATGTTTTATCACGAAACAAATCATTAAAATTAAAATGTCGTATGAGTTTGTTTTTTCTGCATGAGGACATTACAAGTTAATTAAAAAGTAAATAAATATTTAATATGTTCATGAAAATAAAGTATGTAGGGAGAAATTCCTGACACCAGTTCTCGTCCACAATTGTGGACCTACTGACAGATAGAATATAAATAAAATTTACCTATATTAGCACAGGACAAAGGCTTACAACAAATAAAAAAATAATAATAATACATAAATTATTAATTCATTAATTGTAAACAACAAGGCCACTTATCCTTGTTAGGGCCTCAGAATGCTTGGCCCACCCCAGCTACTTTGGGAAACACACTAAACTGGTCGTTAGTTAGTCGTAGAGCACACATAGATAGCATAGAAAACCATTCACACTCACAATCATGCCACCACTGAGTATCAATCGATTCCACAGTGGGTTCACTAAAGTTGAGCGAATGAACCACTATACCATCAGTGACAAATATAACAAAAAAAAATCTGTAAAACTTGCCATAAAAAAGGGAAGAAATAGCAAGGGAGCGATACATTTATCAGTAATATCTACCTAGTGTTATTATGTTGTTGACATTTCATTCAATGACAATCTGAAAAATGGTGAATGACTCAAATTTTATAATAATCTCATCATGGTGTAACCGTAAACACACATCGTTCTGCCTGCTGTAAGAGAAAAAAAAAAAATCGGGCATTACCTATTGCATTAGCTGAATGCCAAATGTGATTAAGGTCTCTTAGGAATCGGACATTTGCTCTTAGATGATAAGCTGGCAAAGTAGAGTTGAAGTCGCTGCCAAAACTGAGATGGAAGAAAATGGGTGAGTATAGAGTGGATAATGAAACCGAAGCATTTGTCAAGTCTGTTGCTATTCCTGGAAGTTATTTATCATGGATAAGAACCATGCTACAACAGTAAAAAGAAAAAAAGGAAATTATCATGCACTAATGTCCGATATTTGAGAGGTAACACCAATATATCGACACGCAGTTTGACTGCTGACTAATAAGGCACAATGCAGTGAGCGAGACATCCCAGTAAGATAGTCCAAAGCTCCAGCGTGCTGATAGGTTCATGAAAACACACAAACACTGGTTTTAGAGCCATTATGCCTGCAGGGGAAAAAGAAAACTACACCCACTAACTAATTTCAGTGCAATTGCAAGAGTAAAGAGCAAACGCATGGTGTTTGCAAAGTTATAAAATGCTGCATGAATACATAGTAGGTGCCTCTATTGTTACTGTTTGCAATCGTACAGGATAGCAACCACATTCTGTGGTCGATTGTAGAGGTACACAATATTGAGATGCACACACACGTACACACAAACATGCACACATGCATCTGCCAAGTTGATAAATACTGTATAGTATGTGTTTGTGTTAGCTAAAGAGCTTTTTAGAAATGCACAAACAAACCCCAGTAGCCACATTGATTTACATTAACCAAAGCTAGAAAGGCAACACCCATTCACCATGCAAGAAAAAAAATCCACACACAACATCTGTGGCTGAACAGCAGGCCTGGCTAACAGACCACCAAAGAGTCTCTGATTGATCTGCAGGGTAATTGGCGGGGAGCAACTGAAAGAGCCAAAAGGAAATAAATATCAGGCATGCTGCTGGACTGGGGGTTAAGTTGCACGGAGGTGATAAACTCTGACTGGTTGTCCCAAGAGTGATGGCTCATCATCTGATAAGGTGGTAAACATTCAAGGCTGCGTTTTAACTGCCGGGAGCAAAGGAGTGAGGTGTGATATGAGAGCATGATGTGAAAGGATGAAGTAAAAGTGGGGCAGGTAAAGGTGACTCACAGTTGTGAACTGCTGTCTCATAATTTCTAAAACCCATACATCATCAGGCCAGACAACTCTGTGTGAACGTGTGACACAGTGATGACAAACTGATACCACACCATATAACAACTTGCATTTCTGCGTTCTTGTCACACTTATTCTACCTATAATTAATCAGTGAATATCGAATGATTCAATTACTTTCCCTTATAGGCAATTCTACGCTATCACCGTGGTGACCCCCGAGGGGATAAGCTGAAAACCATGTTATATTTAAATATGTGAACACACATCTTACACATTGTAGGTCCCACCAATAATATTTTTGTTAAACGATTAAAATTTAGAATACCTGTCAAACAAATTAGAGAACAATTGGCTCTTAAGAGACGCAGTTGCGGAAGGCCACACACAGTGGCAGACCACAGCTGCGTGAAGCAACTTCGCTGTGATACCGTTGGATTCCCCTGAGGTTGGCAACTCATCAGGAAATTCCATGTATGCTGACATTCATTCATTTTCCTTGGCATTTATCCCCCTAACGGTGCTGGGGCCTATCCCAGCCAACTCCAGGCAGTAGGTGGAGGACTGAATTGCAGGGCACACTGAGACGGCCAACCATTCATGCTCACACATACTTAGGGGAATTTAGGTTGTTGAACCAGCCTGCCATGCATGTTTCTGAGATGTGTGAGGAAACCGGATTAACCAGAGAAAACCCACGCAGAAAATGCAACTCCACAGAAGGAATCCACTGGGTATTCAATCCTCAATCTCAAGACTGTGAGGCAGATTTGCTAGCGACTCGATGACCATGTATGCTAACAATCACATGGAATTGATATGTGCATGCTTGAATAAATAGTCTATATGGTATTGCTGATTTTGAAAGCCGAAAAAGCTATATTTAGGAAGGCACAAACTCAACTCGAACTCAAAAAGATAATTGTCAACAGTGAGTTAATTGAAAATGACCTGACGTCATCGACGTTCACAGTGAGCAAATGTGTTCTGTGGTGATGGAGATGCCTGGTTGTGGAAAAAGGAACAACGAATCGTGTCGTATCTCTGCATATTTCTAATTAATCATGAGATCAACCTATCGTTTAAAAATTATACCCTGGTTCTTCCCCTGGCCAAGGCAAGTTTGACATAAAGCCTTACGAACTCATTGCAAATTCCGCAGTAATTGGAAAGAGCTATGAAAATCTAAACTCTTTGCATTAGAGAAAAATGAATGAAGTTCTATCTAATTACAACAGCAACATAATGCAAAATGTGTCTTCTCAAGGACGTGGTTTGCAATCAATGAAGCAGGAAGCAGTAGAGGAGAATAGACGTAGTGTTCACTAACTATACTGGTTGAGGGTGCACTGCAGCCCTCTTCCACAGCTGCAGGTGGTGTGCCTGCAATGTTAACTCCCCTCCATCAATTTCCATTTGCTAAAAACAGCACCAATGCTGAGTGAAGGATGTCATCAGCTGAGCTACTTCAGTATTCGTCAGCTACTATTCATCTTTTTTCATGTAGCATAAGGTTGATGTAGCCAGCCAGGATCATTCTACCATACTGCTTTTTACTCCCAAAATTTGAGTGGAAAAAAATGGGTTATTTATCCTTTGCCAACCTATTCAAGCCGATAGCATTACTTCAGGGAAACAGTATTACACACGTGAAGCATACATAAACTGCTAGTAATCAAGATGTATGCATTTCCCCCATGAACAAAGAGAATGACACCAAATAGTGGATAGATTAGAACTTTCAGCACAACTTTGACAAAATGACAAGCATTGCAAGGAGGAATATCTATATTAAAGAAGAACTAAGGGACACAGAATGGCATTATGGCAGTGCCCTAGTACTTTAATACCATGTTGTGATTAGATTTTAACAGGTGAAGGTTTGAATTCCATGCAGGGTTCTGATTCCTGTCAACTCAACTTATATGGTGACCTGGTGCTATCAATTTACAAGAAAATGATGCTGGTCTTGGATGGAAACAAGCAACAAGGAACTAGTTGAATGAATGGGAAAACAATCACTTAAAAAGTGTTAAGTTAAGTGTTAATTAAGTGTTAATTCAATTACCATGAAATACAAATGTTAGAATAACAAAGTCTTTTTTAGTATTTGGCCTACCTAACTGTTTTTATAGTACCCTCAAAAGGATTGCACTAGTTATGAGGGGGGTCTCTATGTGTTACTCGTGGATATAATTCAAGTCTTTTCAATGAAGCTGTACTTCAAACCAGCCTTAGGGCAGGGTAAATTGAATTGGTAGGGAGACCAGTATACATGTGTTATATCAATGTAGAATAATGTTAAGGGAAGAGGTAAGAAAGAAAAATCCGGTTGACAAAAAAGATGTTTTGATTAGAAAATCACAAAACCCTTTTTTTGCACTGCAAAGGAAGAGGAACTCCTACTATTGTATGATTTATACTGACCTGTATTAATAGAATGAGAGAAGTGGTCATGAAAGGAACACTTTATATAGTTATTCGGCTCAACACAAATAGTGAGTGCAGTTCTTTCATTATCGTGAATGTGGCGGATACATATACACTCCATTTAAATGTACTCATAATGTGAATTAAAGCAATAGTGAGCAGTAACTTAACTTTCTTTGGAATAGCACAGTGCTCAGCCCCTTCAACGAGTAGAGTCAATTTCTCAGATTCAATTTTCAATTTTCCACCTTTAGCCTATCAACATCCAATCTTATGGTCCTAGCCTCTATATGATAGTCTCATCCATCTGCAATCCTAACAATAATTGCATTCGGTTTATCCTGTAATGATTCCGACACCTGATGGAGTATGCTTGGACTTGCACTAGTATACTGAATAGCATCATTTCATATAACTCATCCATCCATACATTTTATCTTTTGTTGCCCCGTTAGAGTCATGGACGAGTTGGAGTGGATCTCAGCTAAATTAAAATTTGTTATTGCTATCTTGATGGAACCCAGTGGACAGGTGACCACTCAGTCACAAAGGACGAGTATATGTACTAAAATAACAAATGGCACCGACACGTACGGACAATTTGGCGATATCAATTAACACTAGAATCAGTTTTGATGGAATAGGACAAGACCAAGGGGAAGCCCTGGGGTTGAAAATAACAACAAATCTTTTGGAACACTGGTGAATCTGTCGATTCCGACTGGCGGCTGGCTTTAAAACAACAATTTATAATAGCCTATGCAAATATGGCTTGCTGTTCATTTGGCTGTGTAAACAGATCTTCAGTAATAATTGTCATTTTTAAATTGGAAAATTCAAATGCCAACAAACCCAAAAAGTGTGGCCGCACCTCACTACTTTAAGTTATGCTTGATAATAAATCGTGTCTCCATGACATATTCGTAGTCTATGAAAGCCAACAAAAGCACAAGGAAAACATTCAAACTCCACACAGGAGACCAAAGATAGTTGTCAAATGGCCTTGTTTCCAAACTATAGATTAGATAACTAAAGGACCAATATTCCAACCCACCTACCAACAATCATTCATTCAGATGGATACATGCAGTGTAGTTTTACAATGTGATAGATATAAGAACCTACTGAATATATATTTTTGGTTGATTCAAGAGACCAGACAATTAATTTTGTAAATAGTAAAATAGTGTTTGCTTTTCCTCTTCAAAGCAGGTTTGTTGAGTGTTTCCAGAACAAATTAAAATGAAGTCACGCAACATTCTGTTTGTATGCTTCTCAACTGTGAAACAGATGTGAAACACCCATAAGTGTAATGTTTGAGAGGTAATCCTGTATTACTGTATGTTCCTGACAGACCCACACAGAAATTCTCCAGTATGCTCATACAAAAACTAAGCACGTTAAGCAGGATGAGAGAAGAGCCGACATCACCTCTAGGCCGGTACATCACTGTGGTACTATATCTTTTGATTGACAAGTCACCACTGAGGGACTTGGAACTCAATGTCAGTGTTCAGTTATCCAAGACCTTATGCCAGAACAGCAGTACAGACAATTGATGGATTTATGTGAATGATAATCAGCTCAACTTGCAATTTTAGCCCCAGTTGTTATGGAACTCAATCAGAGTAAGATATAATTTACAGGGAGCTGAGTTGGAGCTTTTCCTCTTGTGCTTAAACCACAATGTGTTGATTAAAACATGTTGAATTTAGAAATGGTACACCTACTATGATGGCAAAGGTCCTAACCAAAAGAGGAGATGTTGCTGTGTGATTTCACACAGCATGAGCTCTTGATAGACTTCTATAGAACACATGGAGAAAAGCTATTTGGTATCTTAGCAACCAGTGCCAAATGTGAAGTCCTTTGAACCAGGCCATGTGCCCTGTTTCCCAACCACTGGGGAAAATACAAAAAGCCATACATTGTAATATTTTGAAAGAAACATCTTCAGATAATGAGATTAAAATTGAAATATGGAAAAAAACATGAAATAATAGATTGTAATATTGCAAGATTCAAATTGTAATATTATGAGAGTAAATTCATTTTGTTGTGTAATGTGAACCAGAAGTTGTTTGGTTTCGCAGGCTTTGAGTTTTGTCGACATTGAGTCTGCATGAGAACAAAATTGCTCTTTGCTTAATGTTAGGAGATTGAAGTAATACTGGGTGTAAAAAAAATAAACTCGTAATGTCATGAGATTTAAGTCATATTGTTTTACATTACGTGAGTCAGAAGTTGTTTCGTTTTAAGGGCATCAACTTTTGGCGATGTAAATTCTGTGTGGGCACAACATTTTTTTTAGCAGAATATTAGGAGATTTTAAGAATATTGGTAGAAAAAGTCATACAATTCTGAGGTTAAAAACATTATATTGCTTATTTTTATATCACTGGTCCGCAGACAAACTTTTGGTGACATTAGGTCAGTATGAATAATTAATTTCTGGGGTCAATGTGATTCCTGTTGATAAAACTTTGATGAGAACGACTTTATATTATTGATATAGGCGACGTAGTTTTAAATGAGAATTTCCAGCTGCTGGTGTACCTTGACATTTTTTCAATGCAAAAAGTGTGCCATAACTCAAAAAGGTAGGGAAAAACGTCCCTATCGAACAGTGAACACCACAAAAACCAACTGCTGAGCAAAAAGGAGTTCATTCTATTGTAACATCAAACTATTTGAAGACAGTGCAAAGCCTGAGAATGATCAATTGAACAAAAAAAACTATAGGGGTGGGGATTTACACAAAGTTTCGATACAAAGGAAACAAAGCGGCAATATTATTATAATGTAAAAGCAGAATATTTACAACTGACTACAAAAAGATGGATATGGCAAATTCTTCAAATAACTTAAAGTATAATTATGCATTGAAATTGGTGTTGGTTTAATTAAAAAAAACTAAATTATGATGCACATTTCCATTTTCTTTCTATACCTTTCTATAACAAGAGCATAATATATTTTAACTATACTGGCAGAATGCAGAGCAGTGAAATCCAAGGTGTTTTTTGGTCCTTTTTTGATTTGCTTCTTTTAAAACTGAGGTAGGAACATAAAATCATTTGATTTATGGCTACCTTACTGCCTTTTCTCTTCTCATTCATTCACGAGAGACAGGTTGTGTAAATTAAAATGGTGAAAGGAGCACCTCTTGACGCCAGACAGTATACACTAGGGGTCGGAATCCCAGGGTTTGCGAGCTTCATGTATTTGTCTTTTTCATCCCTGCACTGCTGCTCAAACACATCACTAAGATTTTATTACCCTATCAGATGAATGTATAAATATGAACTTTTTACTTTCTTTTATCGGGATATATATATTTTTATTGTTAAAAGTTATTAGAAAGCCAGTCACATGGGCTGGCTAGAAGGAGGTGCCCTCCGCACAAATCATTTCAAAGCACAGAGTTGAGAACTAAAAGCACCTGACTTTTAGAGGGGGAAGATAATCAAAACAGATAAATTCAATCTTATCACACATTTCAGGCAGACTTTTTAAATGTTCTAAGTTGTAAAAAAAACTTGGAAATGCACAATGGTCCTACATAGTACTCTGTATCACAACAGCTAAGAAATTGCAGTGAGCCAAGGGCAGTAAACCTTTTTCCTGTTAAAATCTGGGACACGTTTCTACTTTAGTCGGCCATCCAGAAGGCTGAAGTTCTCAGTTGCTGAGTTGTTCTTCCGGTGTATAGACTAAAATAGGTACTACTCTTACATTATTTGCAGATGAATCAGAAGGAAATTTGGTTGGTGTGTTCTTGGGTTGCATACACATCAATCTTCAAAGCCCAATTTTTTAAATGTTTGTCTCAATATTGAAGATTAGATTCGCTGATTATTTTTGCCAGTAGGTTCTGAGTTACCCAAAGGAGGAAATGTGTGCTCTTCAGGTGTACTTATGTCTCTGGGCTGATGAAATGTATATTTTTAAACAATGGTCAAAATTTGTTTGCAACTGATTGGAAATAGCAAACCTGCTTCGGACTTGATGATTAATGGGATGGTTATATACTACATTACATCGGTTTATTTGTTTAGTTTGATTGGGATATCAAGGAAAATATTAGATCAGAATTCCAGCAAAATGCCAGGGATTCCAAAACACAGATCCCATAATATAATGTTTGGAAGATAAATGAAACTTCTTTTTTTTTATTGGTTCATGCCAAATTTCTCAAAACTGGTCGCAAACATATGTAGTTGAATCAGCTGTAACTGCTCTGTTGTACGATGCCGCGTTAAGTTTAATTTCATTACAATATTAATGAATTATGCTATAATGTTTTGATCAAATTAAAGACATGCAATAGAGAGATTGTGTCATGCTCAATGTCATTATTATTTTGAGGATTCGACAAAACCTCAACAAAATGGAACGTGCGCAATGTGCTCCTTTGCAATCTGTGACCGGTTTTCCACGGTTTATTATCTCCCGGGTTGCTACAAAATTTGCAGCAGTAGTGGAGTTTGGAGATGCAATCCACTTCATGAATCTATTCTTGCGCTCCTAATTTCAGGAGTAATGCAATCACACTTTTTCTCTCTTTCCCAACTGGGTACTTGGCTGCAAATGTAGAATGCCTTACCTGGAAATGTCTTTCCACATGACTTTTTGTTTTTTGATAACTTCTCGCTACAAAGCAAATATTCAGGCAATCCTTCCGCATTGGCAATGAATGCAAATGAGTCGGACAAAGAAATGTTGAAGCCTCTGTTTTCCTCCGTTATTTTTCTCTTTTCCCCTTGGGCTCCATGGCCCAACACACTGTTGCCGGTTTGTTTATAACAGGCACCTGCCTAGCATTCCACCCTTCTTATAGAAACCTGTGGCGCAGGCTATAACGCAAGTCTTCGTTAATAGAAATGTTGAAATGTAATATTTATTCTACACATTATTGCATTGGAAAACGTTAAGAATGTTTGGGTCATGTTTGACCTCCTACTGAAACCACATTAAAACATTATACAGAAGTCTCTTTCCCATTTTAAAACATTTTTGAAAAAGCTCCAAGGAGCCACAAATGCAGTGCTAAAGAGCTGCATGCGGCTCCAAAACCTATGGTTACCGACCCCAGATCTATTGTATATTTAATGTCAATGAGCCTTGACCCACAGAGAAGTGTAACCTTTCAAACTAGGACCATCTCCACCCAGTACTTTGCATATTCAGCAACAAAAGCTTTGTCCCTGTGCTCTGCCCTGGTGCAAAACTACTACATGACAAGTCTCATTCACACACATCACTTAGCAAGCCATTATCAAAACACCATTTATGGACCCGCTGATATGACTTTGGTGGCCTGTCTGCACAACATAAACATCCCTTGGCCAAACTGTGCTTATCACAGTTTGAATGCATTGCAAACCAAAAACAGCATCAGCTGTATTTTATTGCATATGGGTTAATGTTTACAAATCCGCAATATGAAATTCCTCATCCATATCTACAGTTAATGTAACCATAAGAGAAACATCCCTATCAACTCTCACGGAACCAATTCCTGTTCCTATTCCCCTGTTCCTCAACTACAATGATGAGATAAAATGGTGAAGTTGCTGCTATTCTACTTGTCTGAAAAAAATGGAACTGGAATAAAACAACAAAACACATTTTTTTCCAGACACATCAGGATTGTGATAGTGTTGCCTAAGCTTGCTACTTTACTCAAAATGCAAAAATATGGAAGGGAAACAGCCTGACCATGTCCCAAAACCACTCAGCAAATTGTAGTAGTAATATCCAATAGAAAAAAAAACAGGCAATCGATAGTTATTTACCAAGCTGTGTCCCTGGGCGATATTTGTTATTTTCTTCTTTGAAATGTGTATTAACAGGAACAAGTGGACTTACAGTACCTGCAGTGAAGTTGTAACTGGCCGCAAATCCCACCGCCTCCAGTTCACCATCCGTGACAAATTTTATCCACAGGTATCGGCCACTACTCCTGATATCTGGAGGGCTGTGCTGCCCGCAATAGCGTCCACGCATGGGAGAGAAGCCAAAAGGACCATCGCGAACCTCGATGTTGTCAAATTTACATTCCCAAGAAGACTCGATCGAATACTGCTCCTCAAAGTGGAGCTCAATGCACTGCCTTGGGGGGGCTGGAAGACAAGTTGGAAATAATGTTGTTTCAGCTTTTCACATTGGTAGCTAGACATCTGATCATTATATCAAAGAAAACTTTTACCTTCAAGGATGTACACACACTCTGTGTCTGGGGGGTATTTGTTTGGGTAGTTGGGAGAAGTGAAGAGACCTCCTTCTGATTCTTTAACCCATGTGCCACACTGACCAGCTGGTTTCACCCCAGAATTGTTTTTATCTAAAAAAATATTCCAAAGCAGACTAATAATTTTGAGTGGAGCCTTTCATGAAATAGTTTGAAATGAATTGCACACAACTTTGAACACCAGCACCCACTCGAAAACTATCACAAGATGACAGGTGTTCTGGCTTGCCCGCCACTTATGTTATCGACCCACTAAAATAGATAATTGGGGCAATGCTTTCTCTGGTAAAATCCAGTATAAAAAATATTTTGGTTACAATTACATATTGTTGTTGTAATGTTCAGATTAAATGACTGTGACGATTACCTGATGTATCTTTCTTTGTTGCCTCCGACAAGCCAAGTAGGAGAAGACTTGCAACAACTGAAATGAAAATATAACTTGCATGGAATAATTTAACTTTCTTGCATTGTTAGTTCTAAGATGATTTTTTCATTCAATAACATGCTGATGTAACTCCAAGTATATGTATTTAGGATTACGTTTAAATTAAAAAAAATGCCAACAGTGGAAAAAAAATCTCCAAAAGGGACATGGAACTGTAGCTTATAGTGTATAAGAAAATGTATTTTAGTACATACCATATTAGTAAAAAAAAAACTAATAACTGTTTGTTGATTCATGTTTATTTGAGGTATATTTCACATATGCTCAAGCCAAGAAAGAAAAGATTACCGTGATGGAAGCTATGTCCATGTACCATGTCTATTCCTTTCACAAACGGCTGCAGACTCAACTAATTCCATTTAGATAGAGGAGTACTTGAGGTGAGAAAGCACTAGACTTGATTTAGGCAACATTTGCGCTGAGAAACCACTCATCCTTTAAAATATCTCCACATTCCAGTCCACTTCAGGGAATAAAAAGCAGCAACTAATCGCCGGTTTCATACAAGACTAAAAACAGTCCGAGACACTTGCCCGATTTCCATCCAAACGTTTCCAAACCTCTTTGGTGCACTGATAGGATTAATAGTCCCGTCATGAGCCCAGCTCTAATCGCTCCACCTTTGCGATCTCCTTTTTGAGAAAGAACACATCAGTCAGTCTTGTTTTTGTCCTGTTTTCTCCCATCATCAAGAGAAAGGGGGGAGAAGGAGAAGAGGCTTCAGCAGCATGGAGAACCGCGCAAGCCTCATCCCCGCATCCTCAGCATGTCGGCACCGCTGTGCGTAAAGATACTGCTAAGGGAGGGAGGGGGGATAAGTTGTTTGCTCGCTGTATCTTGTGCTGCTGCAGAAAATGTAATGATGTTGAGTGTGTGCATCTGTCCGCTGCTGTGCACGGTGTCCAATGAGAGTCTCTGCACCCAAGAAATTTCCCTTAGTCCTCTTTCTCCTCCTCTTCCCGTGCGCACGTTCATTCATAGAAGACCAATGCGCCACAATCCCGGCACACGTGCAGCAAATACTTGTCAGGCTCGCAACTCAAACCATGTACGTTAAAGAAGAAAGAGTAAGTGAAGAGTTATTATAAATTAAATATTCAAATCTAGCCGAGCAAAGATATATGGTGTACACTTTTTTGCTTAAAGCATCACCAAAAAAAAAAAAAAACAAAAGGCCATTATTTCAGTTCTATGGACATAGAAATGTAACTAACTGAGACAACTCAGAAATATACCCCACATTTTTGTTAGTGCTGAAACTCATTAGGAATCTATTTTCTAATATTATTACTATTTTTCTAGTTGATTGTCAGAGGTTTAGGGCAAGTCATGGGTGGAAAATAAATAAATGCACATACATTCCAAATGAACTACGACCGACCGGCTTTGCTCTTTAAACATCTCATCTGCCTAGAGACATGAAAAGCACAACTGAAGAGTGCACATGCCCTCTACTGGATAAATCCATACCAGGAGGCAACAATAAGACATAATTAGTTAATGTAAGATAATCAGACCTGGCGGAAAAAAAAACGGGCTCCAATGATCGATGCTTATAATCACCTAGAATTTACCGAACACATTTCCTTGTGGTCTAATCAGCCCTGAGACAAGAAAAAGAAAAAAAATACCAAGGATCAATGCGTAAACTTTTTTTTCTGCCGTAGTATCATGATTACCAGGTTCCCAACTGAAGATTAGATTATTAACCTAACACCATGATAGAAATGAAATGCTGTGTATTTATACAAATAGGAGAGCCCATAGGAGCCGTGCGAAAGAAAGGAGAAAATTTGTCCCAAACACCCCAAAAGAGCATGATATAGTAGCTCAATGCTCTTTTTAAACAAGTTGGAAGAGGCGACAACTCACCATTTGGTTTGTTAGCCAACTACCATTGAGCCACTAAGAAGAAAGAGACACAAAAGAAGATTTAAACAATCTGAATAAAGCGACTGCAGCAAGGGTTCAACATATCACACTTCTATTGGAGGTATGTGTGGAAGGAGGGAAAGAGTGATAGTATAATTGGGTATTAAACTCAAGTTTGTTAGGGTGTGCAGCTTCTGTATAAACTAGCGTAAGATGCATTTACATTGTTTGAAGCTCTGGTCATATCATAGTTTTGTGCTTTGAAATTAAACATTTGACATATGTCTTTAAAAGCAAGCCATGCTGTGTTTATTACTCTATGTACTGTATTATTTGATTCACTTTGGGGATTCATCTTCATCCTGACTATCTAGTGAAAGCAGTGGCTCTTCGACTAGATGACAAAGCGGAGCAGAGAGGGCTGAGGGAGTCAGGGGCTACAAAAATAATCTTGGCACCAAGCACACAATATCCATCTTCAAATATATTAGCAGGGACTGCCAGCACTCGCCATCTTCATGTCTATCTCTCTTCCTCTATGCTAATTATACTGATTTGGATTTCCACAACATTTCAGATTTGCTTTAAAAACTGTTAAATTAACCATTAAGATATGGACACAATGTTCATTAAAGATGTTAAAACTATGTAAAAAGTAACAACCAGAAATCAATCCGTCCACAGTGATAGCAATAGTTCCATTCAAAAAGCTGTCTAGACCCAGAATGCATGCCATAGAAACATGTGCTATTATAAAAAGTGATATTTACAACAACAACAAAAAGAAAGCGAATCAAACAAAAAGGCATATTTGACTAAATTGCAAAATGGGGAAAAGCAGAATCATACTGTAGGTTAGAACTGATAAACTGGTGCTATGATCTAGCTGTTTAGTGCACCCTGAAAAAACATGTAGCACTACAACACCTAATTTCAGTTTACCTGGTGTTTGAAGAAGGGCCTATCCGGAAAAAAATCAAATAATACACAGTAAAAGGATCACCACCATGCATATGGACTGAATGTTAAGTCGAAGAACTGACAAGGTCACTAGCGTATTGTAAAGTTCCGGAGGGTTTTATATCATTTCATTATAAGATAACTTGAGTCCATAAGAAGCTGGAAGAAAGTCTGTAGTGCCACTTTAGCTTAGAAGAGGTTTGTATAAAATAAAGTGCAATAGAGGCACACTATTAACAAAAGTTATCGATTATGGCCTCCTATTATTTTCTAAACTATTATCATAATTCAGTGGCGGTCTGTGAATTTCCTAGTGACGCCTTCAGCTGTCGGAATCAATCCAACCCTCAAAAACTATTTTATGGCTATAAAACCTCTACTGCAGCTACAGCTGCGACACATAAAAAATCATCTTTACAACGTCTTTATTTTGAGTCTGTATCCGTTTTTGCTACCCCAACCAAGATGGCGCCGTTCAAGTGGCAGCCGGTGGCGGTAGCTCCATCCACTCTTGCTCGTTTTGTGTTTTTGCTGCTTTTCTGTCATAATGATTTGATTTGGTGATTCTTAACGATCCCATTTACTTTGCTTTGCTTTGTACATTGGGCAGCACACCACTGTCATAATTACATGTCATCCCTGGAGTTGACCTGTTAATAGTCAGACAAGTTCCTGGGTTGAGTGACATTAGAAGGGTGCTGTGCTCAAATTGTGAACACATGGAGTGTAAAATCTCAGAACAGTTTTTGACAAATATATTAGGCTAATCTGTAGCAAAGACTAATTTAATGGCTTTCGGGTTTAGCATATAAATTCCATCCCTAACATAACATCATCTTTGTTGTTTTCCTATAAGTTTAACAGGTGACCATTAACAATCACAGTGGAACTGTAAAGTCTAAATGTCGATGTATAAAGCTGTTGGCTTATTCACAGTCTTGTAGTACATTATTGTTTAAACAGGGGGTCACTGTGACCACTGGCTAGATTAAAATGTTACCTTTTTCAGTATGCTACATTACCTGGCTGAGTATTTTGGCAGCAGGTAGAATTTATCCTGGCTCTGCACATAGATTTAGTGGACCATGAGCAATATATGTTTTGTGACCAGGTGTCCTTGTTAACATCAGATCTGGAAAAAGTGTGGAAAAAAATTCTGGAATAACATACATCTGCCCTTCTAATGTTAGGCAAAAGAATAATTGAATCTTAGAAAACTATGCAGTTAAATTACTACTACATTAACAACAGGAAACTAAAAAATTGGAATGAATGAAAATGTTTTACCAATTGCTTCCAAGAAAAAGGACTGAGAAAAAAATGAAGACCTCCTTTGATGTAACCACGCGGGGAGCCTGAAACACCAGAAACATAGAGATGATTACACGAACTAACAGAAACCTTGTCAAAACAATCATGGATTCAGTTTGCATATGAAAGCCAAGATCGGCTTATTTAAGCATCAAAACAGGAGGAACGTACTCTGAGAGCAATTTTGGAGTGGCTACTTTGTTAACATCAATGAACTCTTCTCAAGCAGCAGCATGTCCTTGCTGAAGTACAAAGTATTTGAAACATGCAGTTGAATGTTAAAATGAGAGGTTATAAAGTGGCATATTTGAGTGAAAAATGACCAATCCAATCACTACAGCTTTTTTTAAATTTAATATTTATGAAAACCTTTCATAAACATTGCAAGCGGCAATGTCAGTATCAAACAATAGTACTCTTAGATGTCAAGTACTCATATGTATTCAAATATTCTACAAGTGCATTCGTTATTTGACGTGAAAACTATTGTTTTTGCTCCTGATTCATCATTCTTATGTTGTCAGTGCTGCATCTTGATTGTTAGTCACATCTTGATCCATCAAGAAAATCATTTTAATATTTATTTAAAAAATTCATAAACATTGAAAGCAGTAATGCCCATATCAAACAATAGTACACCGAGGTGGCAGATACTCATATGTATTCAAATGTTTGACGAGTGCATTCCTTATTTGACTTGATAATTTTATTTTTTGCTCCTTATTCAGCATACTTATGTTGTCAGTGCTGCATCTTGAATTTGTTAGTCACGTCTTGATCCATAATGAAATTTTCTCAGTGCAGGAGGTACAGCTGGCCTAGATGTGAACCAACTTGTCCTGCTCCATTATCGCTCATTTTTCATGTTTCTACACTTGTTCGGAATGGACAGAACCATGATATGTCACTTCATGCGTGGTTCTGGATTTAAGATGGTGTGCCCTCTGTGATGTGATCCATGTCCCATACTCTAGGGTTAAACTGACTGTTTAATTGATGATTTGACCTCATTAGCTACTTGGCAGGGGTTAAAGCAACCACTGTGGACTGACAAAACACGTCTGATGGGGAAGTTGGAGTGGACACCTCGACCCAGTTTTGTTTGGACAAGACGTGAGAAAGCAGTGCCAGAATACTAAGCCATCCATGTCAAACATTAAGAATGAAAATGTAGTATTAAACATTATGGAACAGAAGTGAATGGAATTGCCTCTCCACTGCCGTGGGTTCAAGCAAAGACTGGGCGATGCATACAATCTATCAAAGTAAGATTCATAACCTTTATATTGTTTAATGGGATTTGTAGTCCCATTGATCTTTTACGGTAGATTGACTGCACTTTGACCACCATTTTAACTTTGATTGTAGACCTGGAAACAACAGCGACAAAAAATGAAAAGGAGGAGGATTTTCTTGGGGAGATTGGTGCTGCTCAAGTGCACAGGTTTCAGACTGAAGGTCTCATGGGCATATCGGACACATGAAATAATATTTTTTTTGTGGCCCGCAAAATAAAGTCATGCACACAGACTTGTTAAAATACATAAATTGCAGATGGCCGTCTATGTTGGTTTATTGCAAAGTTTTTTGTTAATAATCCCACTTTTAAAATAAATAGAATAATCCTACTTCATGTAGGTATTGTACCAAAGTAACAATTTTGCCATCATTACAACAATAAAAGTTATGGATTTACAGGAATAAATTAATAAATTTAGAAGTGTCATGTTTTACAGTAAAAAGTTTCAAGATTAAAGAAAAACTCAATATTGAAACCATATTAATAAAGATAAATGTGCAAAGAAAAACATCTAGAGAACAATAATGTCAACTATGAGATTTAACATAAAACAATTGCAACATTATGACGAGAAATCCAGTTTGAGAATTAAATTTCATTGTCAAAATTCATCATTCAGTGTAGTCTAAAATTAAGATTATATTTTGAGAAAGAAAGTATTATAAATGTGCCCCTGCCTCGGATAGGCTTAAACGCGTGGATGCACAGGACACAAAATGAATGAATGAAATATAAAAAAATGCAACATATTTACCAATTTTGCTTGGTCAGCAAGTGTAATATTTTTATTAGTGATATGAAACCAAACATTAATTTAAAATTATAGTAGTTTTGTCACACTTGGAGTTATCATAATAACCAAGACAGATTTCACATGGATGGCTTCACACAATACATGTATAAAGATTTGAAATAAAACAACACAGAAAGAGAACAAGGTGCCATATGGATTCATGGGGAAAAATATGGGCCTGCCCAAGTGTTGCAATATGGCACATAATTAAATAATTAATCACACAGATGGATCTCAACATATTCCCTTCTGCTTAAACCATCAATACCTCAGCCAAGTGTGCATTATATTTATTGTCTTTTATCCTAATGAATCAATTTCCTCTCCCACAGATGCACTTCATATTGTTTCACTGCTAATAATAGATTTGATTGGGACCAGTTGACAGGCATGGTGGCAGACAAATAAGCACATCATTCTCACAGTTAGGGTAATGGGTAAATATCCAGGCTCTACTGTGAATTTATGTCAACCAGTTTAGAGTATGCCGTACCTCATGCCTGAAGTCGGCTAGAAAGGATGACACCACATTCGTTGCGATAATGAGGAGAGCAGTCAGAAATAGATGGATTGATAGCTGAATGGTACGTCAAAGAAGTTTCATAATGTCTGAAAAATGTGTTTTATATTCAAGTGTGACACAATATAGTTGGAGAAATTTGGTAAATTCAATGAATTCATTGGGAAACATTACTGAATTGAATGTTCAAAATGTTCAATAAAAGTAAATCTGTGTATCTAAAGGTGAGCCTATTTAGAAAACATATTAGTAAATTTAATGTGACGTATACGCCTTGCAGTGCTTTGTAGCTAACAGCGTGAACAAGAATATAGCCACTGGCGTCTCTGTATAATTCTTATGTGGTGGCTTCTTTGTCAACTGAACAGCCATCAGGCATGTTGGTGTTATCTCCTCACTGCAGGATCTGCCAGGAATGCTAGAACAGCGTGGCTGCAGAGGAGAGCAAATGTACTGACGAGGAAGAAAATGAAGTAGAGGACGGGGGAAGGGCGGAGGCGAGGAGAGAGATGATTAATGATGACTGGAGAAAAGATGGCCAAGGTGGTTAGTGGAATTAACAGAGGCTTAGCCAGCAGTAGGCCGCAGGGAGTAGAAGGCTTTTCACTGCCCCGTACTTACTCAAATCTAGCTTGTGTGCATGCGCTCAAATGTGCATGCTCATAAAACAATTAGGGCCTTGTCTAGTTATTTATTTACGGTACTTTATTACCCCAAAAATATTTTGTTGTGGTTTTTTATAAAGGAATTATGTGGAATCATGAGGGGATAAGTCAAAAGTCATAAAAAAATAAATAACTGTGGGGTATCGCAGGAGTCCGTGCTAGGGCCTCTGTTCTTCAGTCTTTACATAAATTATATGCTAAGATCTTGTCCTACGATTGTCACCTGCCAAATGTTTGCTGATGGTGCTGTTCTAGATATCCACGCGAAAGATAGAAAACATGCGGCACGAGAACTGACAGATGCAATGACAAGCATGTATAAATGGCTTGAAAAACCCCAACTCTATTTAAACATATCGAAGACTCTGTATGTACCATATTTTCACGACTATAAGGCACACTTGAGTCTTAAATTTTCTCCAAAATAGCGGAGCACCATCTAGTGGGTGCGCCTTAAAATGCGATGCGTCTTTTGTGTGTCAAATACAGAACTAGCACTCGTTACTGACACTGCGGCTTAAAATGTGATGCACCATATAGTCGTGAAAATACGGTACTTCTCAAAAAGAGCGACAACTGACAGTGATCCCATCATTTTTGTCAATCAATGTAATCCAAGAATTTAAATCCCTAAGAATCACTCTTGACTCACAAATTCTATTCCATTCTATAAACGAAAAATAAACACTGAATAGAATTACATTTAATTTGTCAAATTTTAGGTTCATTAGAAACAATCTAACTCCTGAGTCAGCAAAACTGCATTTTGACACAATGATAATATCACACATTTTACAACAAGTTGGTCATCAGCCTGCAAGACAACACTAAAACCACTTGAAACAATTTATAAGCAAGCTCTGAAAGTATTGGACAGAAAACCAAAAACGTACAATCACTGTCAGATATTAAACACAAACGCCTGAACTGGGACAATACTGGTAAATATGCTGATGCCATCACAAGGCTCCTCCTCCACTGCAAGAATTAGTAACAAAAAATCCAACAATATTTATTTACTTATTTATTACCCATTTATTTATGTCTAATCTTTTGTTTATCTTTTAAATTATTTCATTAAGTGTCAGAAATTATAATCTGAACATGTCTGTGTACATATATATATAAATATATGCAAACTCTACAGAGTGATTGACGTCCTCTTAGCTCTTTTCACCACTTCTTCAAATCAATTGGAATAATCAACAAATTGGAAGGGACACACAATCAATGAGGACAGAAATCCTTTTCGCCCTCCCATTAGGAAATCGATGATTTTAAATTTGCTACAAGACATACTTCTGGTAATTGAATCAATCCCCGCGGCACTCAAGTGGTGCTGATCTTAACAAAGGGTGACACCTGACTTGGCTAAAGATAGTTCTGTATCATGGATATTTGACGGACGATAGACAAAGCCAAATGAAGAGATGCTTCTCAATAGCCATTCCAATCTGTTCACAGTGGGACAGGAGAGAGAAAAAAAATCATAAAAATCATGTTTCTAAACCAAAAGAAAACCTCACTTGATGAGATCAGTGGTTCATGTGAGATTATAGTTCAGTAAGCAGGAAGAAAACCCTAAAAGTAAACAGAGTACTGTATTTTCCGGACTATAAATCAATCTTTTGTCAGTTTGGCTGGAACTGCAACTATTTTACCCCCTTGTTCACAGTCGCGAGAGGATTTACTTCTAAAATGTGCTTTTAAGTTTGACATGCAAATGACATGATGACATCAACATCATTTTTGCTCTTAATTACCTGTCATTAAAAAAAATCTTTACTTTTGTCTGGGAGCCCTCACACAAATCACACAAGTACCTTGGGATAGATGGCAGAGGCATCTATATCCCTTCACAAGATGTCTTCAGATGCATTGGAAAATAAAATTGGCACATAGGAAAATACAAATGCAATAACAATAAATAGCACCATGGACAGCTGCAAGCTGAATTTGTCCATTACGCCATTGTGGATGTCTTCTTAAGCTCTATCATCCCCATGCTCAGCGGGTGTTTTTTGCACCAACAGAATGGATCGATTATCACACTGGTCCACACCACTCATACACTCCTGACTCAGTGGGGCACATGACGAAAGCACTGTGCTTTCTGTGCTTGTCAGTGCTGTCTCATTCAGAAAATTGATCTAAATGCATGTCTACTTTTTTTTTTGCAAGAGCAGTATTTTAACCATGATACAGTATTTTAAACTGCAAACTCAGTGACACTTTTCACGTTGAATTAGACACAATAAAGCTCCAAAACTGAGCCAAAGTTGACTTCTTGAGCACTCACCCATTTGTGGTGACTATTTGATAGTTAAGTCCACCACACAGGTGAACTTCATCTACACAAGAAGAAAAACAAAACTCATTGCTCTTGAAGACAACAAACTGAGCTTGTTACTCGTAGACCAGGGGTGTAAAAACATTTTTTCTCACTTATTAACTACACAAATTGTAATTAGGTTTTATGATCAGTTTAAATTTAGGTCGCCATAATTAGTCCATGAATTAATTGACAGCTTTTCTGATAGTAGATTGATCATTTAAAGACCTTTATTGTCCAAATACTCTTTTTGAGTGTTTAACAGAAAATATTGTCTTAAATTTGTGATTTTTTTAAATGTATTAACGTTTTCTTTAATTATAAAAAAGGGAAACACATTGAATATTTCTTTTGATTTTGTAACAGTAAATATTCGATTTACCTAAAATAGAGTAAACATTTTCAGTTTGATCCATTTATTTTACAACATTTTAGATTTTTAAATGTATTTTTGCATATAAAAGTGGAGAAAGTAACTGTTTTTTAGATTTGAACAAAGTTTGTTGACATTTTTCCTTAGAAACGGAAAACATTTAATTTTTATTTTTTCATCACTTAATCATTGTTATTTATTTAAAAAAGGAAAGACAATAAATACATTGTAATAAATATTTTATGTACCACTTGTGGTGTTACACCTTTAAGGGACCACTTAACTTCCATAAAGGTGTCAGAGTAACGGCATACAAATGTTCATATAGAAAACAAGTGACAGTAGTCTGATAGAGTTCATGTAGGCTGTGTGAAGACATTTTTTTTGGCATTGGAGCATATGATAGAGCGTTCCCTTGACAACCCCTGGGTTCAATGTCCTCCAGCCACTAACTAAGAAAGATATGCACAGCATAGGAGGGGAGATTGATGTGTTACTTCTCGACATTCGTTATCTGCAATAATAATGTGAAACTTTTTCAACAGGCTCAGACAGGTTTTACCTCAAAATGTGAATAATAAAGGTAATCTATATGAAATGCTGACGAGATGTTCTATATCCACTACTGTAACAAAAAACAGGAAAAAAAACATTCTGCACAAATTAACTTTAAACGCCTCATCTAGGTGACCTGATTAGACTGTGAGGCGGAATTATTCAACATTAGTGAGAGCAATAACAAAAGCAGCATGGCTTTATTCAATACAATGCTCGGAATTCATAAATAGCAGTCATAAGAGTCATACCATTTCAATAATTTTAGGGCAAACTTTTTCGAACAACTTGCGGGGCCATAAACATATGTTGGCCCAGACATTTTATTGCCTTGCTGAATGTATTTTCATTGGCCCAGCAGATGTTCAAGTGGCTATCATCAAAGAGATTTATGCAAGCTGATTACAGCCCAAGAGTTGGCAGAATGTAATATACATATTCAAACTCCAAAAGTACCTGGGATCACATTAAAGCAAGTAATTTCTGCAGCCTATGGGTTAATAGTTTATCCTAAAGAGACAAAGGACACTTTGGGTTGGATTAACATGAAGATTGAACATGCTAAAAGAGGTTCCAAGTTGTTTGCTTACACCAAGGGTGTCAGACTCGGGTTGGTTCATGGGCCGCATTAACGTCAACTCGATTTCATGAGGCCCGGACCATTTTAGATATAATATTTAGATTTTTTTATATATGTGGATTAAAAGAACTGGATTAAAAGCCCTGAATATTCTGTTTTTTATACATCTAAAACAATGTTTATTTTAGCTTTTTTTAAATATATTTTTAGATTTTACAAAATGTTTTTTGAACAAAAAACAGAAAAAATGGATTAAAAATTATAATTATTGATTTAAAAGGGGGGAAATCAGGAAATTTAATATACATCTATACTCTTCATTTTAATTTGATCCTAAAACAGAAAGTTGGCACTCATGATTTACTTTCCCAGGCCACACAAAATGATGCGGCGGGCCAGATTTGGCCCCCGGGCCGCCACTTTGACACATGTGGCTTATACAAACCAATGTGGAACCAAAATGGGCAAAATCAAAAGTGCAGCAAGTTTTAATCTGGTAGGAGTATATACAAAGAGTTTCATTTAACAACATTCTGATTGAATAGCAATCCTTTATTTGAGACGGAATGTTAAACTATTGTCCTCTTTTAAATTAATGGCTAGAGTGTTTGATTTTTTTATCTTTTTAATCTATTGCTTTTATTGTATTTGGATGTGTTAATTTTAGCACTATTTAGGTGATTTTTTAAAGGATGAAATGCATGTCCAGCATAACATTTGAAAGTGTAAACAGTTGCAAAAACGTATAATTTCACAATCCTGAAAATGGTTTGGAAATAATGCTGGGATAGGCTCCAGCACCCCCCGCGACCCTAGTGAGGATAAAGTGGTTCAGAAAATGAATGAACGAAATATCATAACAACTAGATAGGTATTTGTTACTTTGTGAGTAGGTAGTGAATTAGAACAAATAAAAAGATGTTCTTCCACAGCAATATCCTGTTTTGGTGTTTTTCAAAGGGTGGGAACGAATTAATTTGTATTTTGTTATTTTCTATGGGAAAATTATTTGAGATAAAAGTAAATTGACATAGGAGCTCGGTCCCGGAACGCATTAAGCTCGTATCTCCAGGTATTATTATACTGTATATCAGGGGTCCCCAAACCGGTCCTCGAGGGCCGGTGTGGGTGCAGGTTTTTGTTCCAACCGGTCTAACAGTTTGACCAATGAGATTTCAGCAGAAAACAAGAAGCACCTGACTGACTGCAATCCACTGATTGCACTTGTAGGACACCAGATTGGTGAAAAGGTGTTCTCTTTATGGGTTGGAATGAAAACCCGCACCCACTGCGGCCCTTTGTGGAATAGTTTGGAGACCATTGCTGTATATGAATAGTGCTTTAAGGCACTTTAAGCAGAAGTAGTGTTTTAGCAGTGGGTATACCAATGATCTACTTTAGCATAATTCAGTAACCAAGAAGTAGTAGTTTTAATTTCACCCATCTAATCACGGTCCAGACTGGATTGTGTGTATTATGTGTCGCCAATATGTGTGTGAATGTGTGCACTCTTCCTCGCCTTGTATTAGTTTGAAGGCCACATCATCAGAGTAAGAAGTCTTTAATTAGTGAGTCCTTGCATAGTAAACAAAAACAACCCTACAGCAGCTTGGGAAAGCAGCTGCAATGGTGCTGTCACTTCAGCCAATAATCTGCTACTAATGTCCAGAAGGTTGTACAGCAGGGGTCTCGAACTCAATTTACCTGGGGGCCGCTAGAGGCCGAGTCTGGGTGAGACTGGGCCGCATCAGGATTTCCACAAGAAAAGCACTGATAAAACTTTCCAACGTTATCAAATATCTTTATTTTTTAACAAAAAATAATGAATTAAATAAATTAACTTAAAGATGAATAAAAAATAAATTAATCAGTAATATAAAACCAAATAATACTAATGAGCATACAGTAGATATACACTGGCTGGCTAAGTAGAGAAAATGAATTATTTTTATTCCGTTTCAAATGTCTGTATTAACAGCTCTTTAACCTTTAACTTTCTGAACTTGAATGGAACATTGAACATGAAATATTCTGAACACGGCTTCTTTTGCCTACTCCTTGCTGCTAGAGACCTGGCAGCGCTTCTTCTCACATAGTCACATTTGGCTTGAGGGAGGAAGCAGTGGAGACCCTCAGTAGAGCTTGAAGATGCTCATCAGTAAGTCTGGACCTGTACTTGGACTTATTGAAGTTCAAGGTGGAGAAGAGCTTCTCACACAAGTATGTGCTCCCAAAAAGGCACATGGTCCGCTTGAACCTTCGGGAAAGTTCAGGGAAGCTGGGGGTCAACTCTCTCAAAAATTGCCCAAGCTTGTCTGCTTCTCCACTCACCTCCCTGAACTTGGCTTTGAGTGCAGAGTTGCACTGCAGGTCAATGAGCTCCATTTGAAGCTCAGGAGGGGCATCTTGCACATCAA